>NC_092098.1:1824259-2124259 GCF_045679555.1 Salvelinus alpinus
AACCAAATATTTAAAGTCATTATATTAGTTGATTTAGAATGGGAAGCTGTAGCCAATTACATTTGAATAAAAAAATCCTAAATGCCACCACAATTCAAGAACCCACCCACGCACATGCATTATACCAGACACACACACTTCTCTCTTCTCTTCTCACTACCCTGGGGCGGCAGGGTAGCCAAGTGGTTAGAGCGTTGGACTAGTAACCGAAAGGTTGCAAGTTCAAATCCCTGAGCTGACAAGGTACAAATCTGTCATTCTGCTCCTGAACAGGCAGTTAACCCACTGTTCCTAGGCCGTCATTGAAAATAAGAATTTGTTCTTAACTGACTTGCCTAGTTAAATAAAGGTAAAATAAAATAAAAATCTCTCTCTCCTCTCCTCCCTCAGGTTGGCAGTAAAGAACACCACTCTCACTCTGTCCATTCTGAAGATTATTGACCGGAGTCACGCCCAGAAACTACAGCTGAAAGCAATGGACACCGTGCTGTTCGGACCACCACTCAGTGAGTGTCTAAGTGTGTGTGTGCATGTGGGGTTGATATGTGAATTCCTGTCTGACCTTGTATGCTCTCTGCTGTATGCTGTCTATTTACTGTGTTTGGAATAGCCTGAAATCCCTGAAATAGACATTGAAATATATATACATATATTGAATAAAATGGAAAGTGTTGGTCCTATGTTTCATGAGCTGAAATATAAGATCCCATACATTTTCCATGTGCACAAAAAGCTTATTTCTCTCAAATTTGCTGCACGCATTTGTTTACATCCCTGTTAGTGAGCATTTCTCATTTGCCAAGATAACCCATCCAACTGACAGGTGTGGCATATCAAGAAGTTGCTTAAACAGCATGATCATTACAAGAAACTGAAGATCTCGTACAACGCTGTGTACTACTCCCTTCACAGAACAGTGCAAACTGGCTCTAACCAGAATAGAGAGAACAGTGGGAGGCCCCGGTGCACAACTGAGCAAGAGGACAAGTACATTGGTGTCTAGTTTGAGAAACAGATGCCTCACAAGGCCTCAACTGGTAGCTTCATTAAATAGTACGCGCAAAACACCAGTCTCAACGTCAACAGTGAAGAGGCGACTCCGGGATGCTGGCCTTCTAGGCCGAGTTCCTCTGTCCAGTGTCTGTTTTGCCCATCTTAATCTTTTATTTTTATTGGCCAGTCTGAGATATGGCTTTTTCTTTGCAACTCTACCCGCTCTTGTCAGCAGAGAGACATTTTTAAGTTTTAGAGTTCATTTCCTGCAATTCTACACAATTGGGCATGGGGCGTAGAAAAAATGAATCAGTTTAAAAGCAAATTTGCTGCAATTCTACACATTTTGCAATGGGGCAGAGATTATTTACAAAGTTTAACAAACATTAGGAACACCTTCCTAATATTGAGTTGCACCCCCCCCCACCCTCTGAATGGCACACATGCATGTCTTAAGGCTTAAAACCGTTCTTTAACCTGTCTCCTCCCCTTCATCTGAACTGATTTTAAGTGAATTTAACAAGTGATAATAGCTGTCACCTGGATTTAGCTGTTCAGTCCATGTCATGGAAAGAGCAGGTGTTCTTATATACAGATTAAGTCAGAAGTTTACATATACCTTAGCAAAATACATTTAAACTCTGTTTTTGACAATTCCTGTAAGTAAAAATTCCCCATTTTACGTCAGTTAGGATCACCACTTTATTTTAAGAATGTGAAATGTCAGAATAATAGAGATTTATTTAAGCTTTTATTTCTTTCATCACATTCCCAGGGGGTCAGAAGTTTACATACTCAATTAGTATTTGGTAGAATTGCCTTTTAAATTGTTTAACTTGGGTCAAACGTGTCGGGTAGCCTTACAAGCTTACAAGCCTTACAAGCTTCCCACAAAAAGTTGGGTGAATTTTGGCCCATTCCTCCTGACAGAGCTGATGTAACAGAGTCAGGTTTGTAGGCCTCCTTGCTCGCACACGCTTTTTCAGTTCTGCCTACAAATTTTCTATAGGATTGAGGTCAGGGCTTTGTGATGGCCACACCAATGCCTTGCCTTTGTTGTCCTTAAGCCATTTTGCCACAACTTTGGAAGTATGCTTGGGTCAATGTCCATTTGGAAACCCATTTGCGACCAAGCTTTAACTTCATGACTGATGTCTTGAGATGTTGCTTCAATATATCCACATAATTTTCCAACCTCATGATGCCATCTATTTTGTGAAGTGCACCATTCCCTCCTGCAGTAAAGCACCCCCACAACATGATGCTGCCACCCCCGTGCTTCGCGGTTGGGATGGTGTTCTCCGGCTTGCAAGCATCCCCTTTTTTCCTCCAAACATAATGATGGTCATTATGGCCAAACAGTTCTATTTTTGTTTCATCAGACCAGAGGACATTTTTCCAAAATGTACGATCTTTGTCCCCATGTGCAGTTGCAAACCGTAGTCTGGATTTTTTATGGCGGTTTTGGAGCAGTGGCTTCTTCCTTGCTGAGCGGCCTTTCAGGTTATGTCGATATTGGACTCGTTTTTCTGTGGATATAGATACTTTTGTACCCGTTTCCTCCAGCATCTTCACAAGGTCCTTTGCTGTTGTTCTGGGATTGATTTGCACTTTTTGCACCAAGGTACATTCATCTCTAGGAGACAGAACGTGTCTCCTTCCTGAGCGGTATGATGGCTGTGTGGTCCCATGGTGTTTAAACCTTCGTACTATTGTTTGTACAGATGAACGTGGTACCTTCAAGCATTTGGAAATTGCTCCCAAGGATGAATCAGACTTGTGGAGGTCTACAAAAAAATATTCTGAGGTCTTGGCTGATTTCTTTTGATTTTCCCATGATGTCAAGCAAAGAGGCACTGAGTTTGAAGGTAGGCCTTGAAATAAATTCACAGGTACACCTCCAATTGACTCAAATTTTGTCAATTAGCCTATCAGAAGCTTCTAAAGCCATGACATCATTTTTTGGAATTTTCCAAGCTGTTTAAAGGCACAGTTTTATTTAATTTAATTTATTTAATTTTTTTTACCTTTATTTAACCAGGTAGGCTAGTTGAGAACAAGTTCTCATTTGCAACTGCGACCTGGCCAAGATAAAGCATAGCAGTGTGAACAGACAACAACACAGAGTTACACATGGAGTAAACAATAAACAAGTCAATAACATGGTAGAAAAAAAGAGAATCTATATACAATGTGTGCAAAAGGCACAGTCAACTTAGTGTATGTGAACTTTTGACCCACTAGAATTGTGATACAGTGAACTATTAGTGAAATAATCTGTCTTTAAACAATTATTGGAAAGAATACTTGTCATGCACAAAGTAGATGTCCTATCCAAAACTATAGTTTGTTAACAAGAAATTTGTGGAGTGGTTGAAACACTTAGGTTGGAGTCATTAAAACTTGTTTATGTAAACTTCCGACTTCAACTCTAATTTCCTTTTTTTGTTGTTGATACGAGTGCCTTCAAAAGGGGGGTTGCCCATCCCTGATAAAGAGATATGCAGTGCCTTCAGAAAGTATTTACATTTACATTTACATTTAAGTCATTTAGCAGACGCTCTTATCCAGAGCGACTTAGTATTCACACCCCTTGAGTGTTTCCACATTTTGTTGTGTTACAAAGTGGGATTAAAGTATTTAATTGTACTTTTTTGTCAACAATCTACACAAAATACTCTGTCAAAGTGCTTTGGGGACCTTTAACAGAATGTGACTGGCTGAACGGTTGTTGTATGTGGAGGATGAGGGCTGCAGTAGATATCTCAGATAGGGGGAGTGAGGCCTAAAAGGGTTTTATAAACAAGCATCAACTAGTGGGTTTTGCGACGGGTATACAGAGATGACCAGTTTACAGAGGAGTATAGAGTGCAGTGATGTGTCCTATCAGGAGCATTGGTGACAAATCTGATGGCCGAAAGGTAAATAACATCTAGCCGCTCGAGAGCACCCTTACCTGCCGATCTATAAACTATGTCTCCGTAATCTAGCATGGGTAGGATGGTCATCAGGGTTAGTTTGGCAGCTGGATTGAAAGACGAGTGATTACGATAGAGGAAACCAAGTCGAGATTTAACTTTAGCCTGCAGCTTTGATATGTGCTGAGAGAAGGACAGTGTACTGTCTAGCCATACTCCCAAGTACTTGTATGAGGTGACTACCTCAAGCTCTAAACCCTCAGAAGTAGTAATCGTACCTGTGATTACTACCTCTGAGGGTTTAGTATTACATTAGCGCAAACAGTATGCATGTTTTGGATTATTTTTGTTCTGGTCTTCCTTCTTTTCACTCTGTCAAGCTAATGTTTGCTAGCTAACCAACTAGGCTCATCATTTAACAATTGTATTCATATTTATGGATGTGAAGACCTTTAGTCAGCTGCTTTCATGCATTTCTCTGCCAACCTTTAACAAACAATAGGCAACATTTCCAGGTAACTCATTTGTTCAGTCAGACACACCTGTGTATGCACACATTTTGTTCCACAGAAGTTACTCAGTGTAGCCTACAGTGTAACTATAACTTGTCTCATGATCACATCTTTATCACTCTCCAGACAGCCATTGTATCAACATTCCCCTCAACGTCAAAAGAAAGGAAACTTCCTTCACAAGCAAAGGCATCAGATCAATCAATCACATTTATTTTATAAAGCGCTTTTTACATCAGCAATTTTCAAAGTGCTTTACAGATACCCGGCCTAAAACCCAGAAGAGCAAGAAATGCATAGGCAGAAGCAAAAAACTCCCTAGGAGGCAGAACCCTAGAGAGGAACCAGGCTCAGGGGGGTGGCCAGGCCTCTTCTGGCTAGTCCTCTTCAGATCAGAATACAATTTGGGTTCTCAACACACGTGAAATCAATTTCAAATTAACGAAACCATGTCTGTTTCTGTCCCTCTCCCACTCACCCCCCACCCCTTCTCTCTCTCTCCCTCTGCCAGTGAGCAGACACAGCTACCTGAAGGACCTGATGTTAGTGGTCTCCATAGTGATGGCGCTGGGTGGCTGCTGGTTTGCTTACATCCAGAACCGTAGCTCCAAAGACCACCTGGGCAAGATGATGAGGGACCTGGAGGGCCTACAGAGAGCAGAGCAGAGCCTGCACGACCTGCAAGAGAAGTCAGTCACATTACACACACACACACACACACCTGGAGGGACTCTCAAAGCAGATTCTCACATACACACCACATCCTCACACATTCTCACACAGAGACATAAACACATGTATTTGACTTGAGTGTATGGGTATTGTACAGGGTCAGCAAAAAGTGTGTGTGGGTGGATGTGTTTAACTATACTTGTGGGGACCAAAAGTCCCTACAAGAATAGTAAACAAAAAGTTGACCATCTGGGGACATTTCTTGTTAGTCCCCACAAGGTCAAATGATACTTCTAAGTTTAGGGTTAAGGTTAGAATTAGTGTTAGAATTAGGGTTAGGAGCTACGGTTAGGTTTAGGGTTAAGGTTTTCAGGTTAGGGTACAGTGAAAATAGGATTTTAAATTGGACTGAATTGTGTGTCCCCACAAGGATAGTTGTACAAGACAGTGTGTGGGGGGTTACATTATTGTATTGCCAATGTTTGCTTATTTAAGTTTCATGTGTGGGAAGGTGTGTGTGCAAAATAGATACTGTAGCTTGTATGTTGTCCAAACGAGGACACTGTGGCATTAAGCCTGAGTTTACTCCCCAAAGTTTGGATAGCCCTTGATTCAGCTCGGCGCACCAGATTGGAACCCACTATTCAAATCCTTTTCACTGTAACAAAAGTTGAGTCCACATTACTTGCCTGTTTCTTGGCTACATTAAATAATTTTTTGGGCATGAAATGGTCCTTCAAATAATGGCAGGTGAGATAATCCTGGTAAGAAATGTTTATTTGTATTCGTTTTTTTTCACCTTTAACCAGGTAGGCTAGTTGAGAACAAGTTCTCATTTACAACTGCGACCTGGCCAAGATAAAGCAAAGCAGCACGACACAAACAACACAGTTACACATGGAATAAACAAACATACAGTAATAATACAGTAGAAAAAGTCTATATACAGTGTGTGCAAATGTGGAAGGATAAGGGAGGTAAGGCAATAAATAGGCCATAGTGGCGAAATAATTACAATATAGCAATTAAACACTGGAGTGATAGATGTGCAGAAGATGAATGTGCAAGTAGAGATACTGGGGTAAAAAGGAGCAAAATAAATAACAGTATGGGGATGAGGTAGTTGGATGGGCTATTTACAGGTGCAGTGATCTGTGAGCTGCTCTGACAGCTGTTGCTTAAAGCTAGTGAGGGAGATATAAGTCTCCAGCTTCAGTGATTTTTGCAGTTCGTTCCAGTCATTGGCAGCAGAGAACTGGAAGGAAAGGCGGCCGAAGGAGGAATTGGCTTTGGGGGTGACCAGTGAAATATACCTGCTGGAGCGCATGCTATGGGTGGATGCTGCATGGTGACCAGTGAGCTGAGATAAGACGGGGCTTTACCTAGCAAAGACTTATAGATGACCTGGAGCCAGTGGGTTTGGCGACGAATATGAAGCGATGGCCAGCCAACGAGAGCATACAGGTCGCAGTGGTTGGTGGTATATGGGACTTTGGTGACAAAACGGATGGCACTGTGATACTGCATCCAATTTGCTGAGTAGAGTGTTGGAGGCTATTTTGTGAATGACAGCGCCGAAGTCAAGGATTGGTAGGATAGTCCGTTTTACGAGGGTATGGTTAGCAGCATGTGTGAAGAATGCTTTGTTGCGAAATAGGAAGCCGATTCTAGATTTCATTTTGGATTGGTGATGCTTAATGTGAGTCTGGAGGAGAGTTTACAGTCTAACCAGACCCCTAGGTATTTTGTAGTTGTCCACATATTCTAAGTCAGAACCGTCCAAGAAATTGCCAAGAAACTGAAGATCTCGTACAACGCTGTGTACTACTCCCTTCACAGAACAGCACAAACTGGCTCTAACCAGAATAGAAAGAGTGGGAGGCCCCAGTGCACAACTGAGCAAGAGGCCAAGAACATTAGAGTGTCTAGTTTGAGAAACAGATGCCTCAGAAGTCTTCAACTGGCAACTTCATTAAATAGTACCCGCAAAACACCCGTCTCAACGTCAACAGTGAAGAGGCGACTCTGGGATGCTGGCCTTCTATGCAGAGTTGCAAAAAAAAGCCATATCTCAGACTGGCCAATTTGAAAAGATTAAGATGGGCAAAAGAACAGTTTTATTTTTTGCTTATTGGGTTGAAATGAAATTATATCAGATTACTTTAGAAAAAATTGGCGTTGACTGATCAGAACAAATGATGACATGAAGAGCATTGTGTTGACACTTTGCGATGTTTAACAGTCAGAATCGCAGAATGGTAAACTTACTAAATGACTAGTGACTGGTCGTAGTGCAAATAACAGTGGGGACAATGCAAATAATGAGAATACGGATCATGTGAATGGAGATAATGGAGGTGATTTGGGCCAGAGTTCTGGGAATCTGAAGGCTCGGGCTGGACCACAGGCCACAGGAGGTCTAACCAGTTACTCTCTTATTGACATGGACCTGTGTGTGGAAGTTCTGAGCTAGCCCTTCCTCTGACACCCAACCTTCCTCCCTTTTCTGGTTCATCTCCAGAGGTCGTAGTCCTCCAGTTTCAAGGTAACATACTTGATATTCGTCGGACTCACATCTCCAAGCATCTCCATCCACCATAAAATTCCAACGTCTGAGTGAAGAGCAACAATAGAGCACAATGGATCTCAGACTCACTGAGCACTCTAACCCGCTAATTAACAGAGCTCAGGAAGAGTGGAATGAGCGTTGCACTGAGACCTGTATTCTGGAGCAGGATCGATTTGGAGGTGGAGGGTCCATCATGGTCTGGAGCGGTGTTGTCACAGCATCATCGGACTGAGCTTGTCGTCATTGAAGGCAATCTCAACGCTGTGCGTTACAGGGAAGACATCCTCCTCCCTCATGTGGTACCCTTCCTGCAGGCTCATCCTGACTTGACCCTCCAGCATGACAATGCCATACTGCTTGTTCTGTGCGTGATTTCCTGCAAGACAGGAATGTCAGTGTTCTGCCATGGCCAGCGAAGAGCCTGGATCTCAATCCCTTTGAGCACGTCTGGGACCTGTTGGATCGGAGGGTGAGGGCTAGGGCCATTCCCCCAAGAAATGTCCGGGAACTTGCAGGTGCCTTGGTGGAAGAGTGGGGTAACATCTCACAGCAAGAACTGACAAATCTGGTGCAGTCCATGAGGAGGAGATGCACTGCAGTACTTAATACTGACTGTTACCTTTTCAGTCAGTACCAGATACTGACTGTTACCTTTTGATTTTGACCCCCCCTGTTGTTCAGGGACACATTCAATTTCTGTTAGTCACATGTCTGTGGAACTTGTTCAGTTTGTCTCAGTTGTTGAACCTTATGTTCATACAAATATTTACACATGTTAAGTTTGCTGAAAATGAACGCAGTTGACAGTGAGAGGACGTTTCTTTTTTTGCTGAGTTTACATGATTCCATATGTGTTATTTCATAGTTTTGATGTCTTCAGTATTATTCTACAATGTAGAACTATTTTAAAATGAAGAAAACCCCTTGAATGAGTTGGTGTGTCCAAACTTTTGACTGGTACTGTACATGATTGGGGTCCAAGTGTGGTAGTCTTCTCTGCTTTTGCTCCGGTACAGCTAACCCCTGGCAATCCTGCTGATGATCTCCTTTCACAGGCTGTAAGAAGAGCTCAGCTTGAACAGCAATAGGAGTTAAGGCTGTGGGAACAGTTACAGAATAACTCAGATGTATGTACCTCAAAGCTGGGATGCAACGGGCTCCTTAAGCCCAATATATTCCTTACCCAGGAAATACCTAACAAGCAGAAGCTATATTGTTTGTCAACAGCAAAGCTCATCATCCAAAGGGACTCATTAATGATATGTCGACACGAGATATAATTGAACGTTTCTCCTCTCCCGGGGCTGCTCCTGTTGTCCTCATCCACAAAAAGGCCGGTGGTCTTGGATTTTGTGTGGACTATAGGAAGACCATCAACGTCTCCCAGACTGATGCCTATCCTCTTCCCTCCATCCAAATGATCCTGGAGTCATTGTCTGACACTGTTGTGTTCATCACCCTCAACCTCAATAGTGGCTATTGACAGGTTGTGATGTGCCAGGACAGCAAGGACAAGACTGCTTTTGTCTGTGCTGAGGGCCTGTTTTCCCTTAAGGTGATGCCTTTTGGATTAAAGAATGCACCTGCCATCTTCCAAAGACTCATGGAGATTGCGTGAGGTGAGCCCTGTTTAGTCTATCTGGACAATATAATTATCTAATCTCAGACCAGAGAACAACACTTTCAAGATCTTCAAGCAGTGTTGGACAAGCTAAGAGAAGCTGGTCTGACTGTGAACATGAAAAAGAGCAACTTCTGCCAAACCTCCCTGAAGTTCCTTGTCATATTCTGTCCTCTGATAGCATCCATGTAGATCCTAAAAAGACCAAGGCTGTACAAGACTTCCCTGTGCCAACCACCCTCAAGGCCCTTCAACTGTTCCTTGGGATGACAGGATGGTACCATCAGTTTGTGTCAAACTTCTCCCTGGTGGCAGAACCACTCAACGTGGAAAGGACCAAAGTTCCGATGGACGGCAGACTGCCGGACCTCATTTGAAACCCTGATACGACACCTTATCACACCTCCCAGTTTGGGTCATCCAACTTTGATTGTCCTTTTGTTGTTTACACTGATGCAAGTGATGTTGGAGTTGTTGTTGTCCTAGTCCAACGGACTGTAATTGGCACTGAAGAAGTGCTGGTGTTCGCATGTTGAATGGAGCGAAACGGAACGATTCCAAAACCAAGCAAGAGTGTCTTGCAGTTGTCTGGGCTTTGGAAAGGTGGAGGAACCTGGAATGAAGATACTCACTGACAATTCCTCCTCGTGTAGGTGTTCAAGACCAACAAACCAAGCACCCGACGCTTCAGAGGGGCTTCACCTTGGCTGTAGAATACAGAAATGAAAAGTACAATACTGTTCCAGGTTCCTTAAGGCCTGTTACCCCTCGGCTGAAGAACTGGAGAAGATTGAGCACAGCAAGGTCCTGATATGTCTTTGAAGAGGGAAAAAAATGAGGAGGCTTTTGTCGGATTCCGGGAAGCAGAAGTCTCACGCTTGAAGGCCTGTTTACACCTCAGCTGAGGAGAATGAGCATCGCCAAGTCCTGAATATCTTTGTAGCAGAAAGTGAGGGGGAGACTTCTCTGTTTCCCAGACCAAGATGTGGCTTCTACAGCAGTGGTTGGCTTTTTTCAAGAGGGGGGGGGTGCGAAAACCCCAAATTATGTCTGACTGTCTCAGTGCTTCTCCTCCCGATGCTGCGCTTCCCCTTTATTTCCCCATTAAATTGCCAGCATTACCTGTGCAGAGATGGTTAAACCCTCAGTTCCATAGGTCCTTTAGATCGTTTTGTTGTATTTAACAGTGTGCATTGTGGCAGTGTTATAAGATTAACAAGGATCAGATCCACTCATTTCTATTGATGGACAACTACAAATCTCCGTTGGTATCATCTGGTCTCTGGGGCCTTTCTCGATCTGTTGGCGGATTAGATTGACTGACCGACTACAACTTTTCCCAAGCGGTATTTAATTTGTTTTTATTGTGATTTGCTCCGTTGGGTTATGTGTTCAGTTGTTGGTGAAAAGATAGTGAATCCTTATCATTGCTATTCCTGTGTGGAACAGGTGGTTATTGCATTCTGAATGTATGAATGGACAATTGCTTGCGACTAAGGTCACTTGGGGTTCACTCTAATCATTTACCGGCCTGGACACATTTTTTTATGCCCGAGGTATGGGACATTTACAAGTGAACCTAAGGTATTATTATTTTGTGACTGTTGTGTTTGTTAGATCATTTATGTTGAATTTTCAATCAATGCAAAAGAACAGTTGTTTTTTAATTTATTTTAAGTTAAGGGTTTATGCAAAGTGTATTTTACGACATTTACTTTTACATAAGTCCTTTGTATTGGTCTAGACTATGACCGACAGATGAGACCAACTCACAAAACAAAAGAAAACATACCATTTCTCTTTTAGGCCGACATACCTGCCACCCCTACTAACCTCAAGTCAAAACTGTTAACATATGATGTAGTTTGGAATTCAAAATGTATTGCATACTAAATAGATATTTCAAACATAGTGTGAGTTCAATCCTCCATTCTCTGCTATGTCATCAGCATTATAGTGTGAGAAAATTTTATACAGAAATATCAAATTTTCATAAGTATTCACACCCCTAAGAGCTTTACACACCTGGATTGTACAATATTATTGAAGCTCTGTCAAATTGATTGTTGATCATTGCTAGACAACCATTTTGAAGTCTTCTCAGGAACATTCAAGGTCTTCTTGGTAAGCAACTCCAGTGTAGATTTGGCCTTGTGCTTTAGGTTATTCTCCTGCTGAAAGTTGAATTCATCTCCCTGTGTCTGGTGGAAAGCAGACTGAACCAGATTTTGCAATAGGATTTTGCCTGTGTTTAGCTCCATTCCGTTTCTTTTTTATCCTGGAAAAACTTCCTTAACGATTACAATCATACCCATAACATGATGCTGCCACCGCTATGCTTGAAAATATGCAGAGTGGTACTCAGTGTTGTATTTATGACGACTCCGGGTGAGACCCAGATGCAGACACAGGAGGCAGACCGTTCGAATCTCAGATTTATTATACAAGAGGGGGCAGGCAAACGGAACATCAAGGGCAGGCAGAGGTCAGTAATCCAAGGCAGAGTCAATACAGGGACAGAATGGCAGGCAGGCTCAGGGTCAGGGCAGGCAGAATGGTCAGAAACGGGAAGGCTGCCTCCCGAGTGGCGCAAGGCGTTGCATCGCAGTGCTAGCTGTGCCACTAGAGATCCTGGTTCGAGTCCAGGCTCTGTCGCAGCCGGCCGTGACCGGGAGACCCATGGGCCAGCGCACAATTGGGCCACCGTCGTCCGGGTTAGGGGAGGGTTTGGCCGGCAGGGATGTTCTTGTCCCATCACGCTCTAGCGACTCCTGTGGCGGGCCTGGTGCAATGCACGCTGACACGGTCGCCAGGTGTACGATGTTTCCTCACATTGGTGCGGCAGGCTGCCGGGTTATGCAGGCAATGTGTCAAGAAGCAGTGCAGCTTGGCTGGGTTGTGTTTCGGAGGACGCACGGCTCTCGACCGTACGGTATTTCGTATTGGTATTTTATTAGGATCCCCATTAGCTGTTGCAAAAGCAGCAGCTACTCTTCCTGGCGTCCACACAAAACATGAAACATAATACAGAATGACATAATACATAACATCATTAGACAAGAACAGCTCAAGGACAAAACGACATTTTTAAAAAGGCACACGTAGCCTACATATCAATGCATACACACAAACTATCTAGGTCAAATAGAGGAGACGTTGTGCCGCGAGGTGTTGCTTTATCTGTTTTTTGAAAACAGGTTTGCTGTTTATTTGAGCAATATGAGATGGGAGTTCCATGCAATAAGGGCTCTATATAATACTGTATGTTTTCTTGAATTTGTTCTGGATTTTGGGACTATGAAAAGATTTTCAACACATTAATGTTTCTTATCAAAAGAAGTGATGCCATGAGAGACTGGCATGCATAGTATTAATATTAGCCCTCTGATTACAATTAAGAGCAAAACGTGCCGCTCTGTTCTGGACCAGCTGCAGCTTAACTAGGTCTTTCCTTGCAGCAATGGACCACACGACTGGACAATAATCAAGATTATACAAAACTAGAGCCTGCAGAACTTGCTTTTTGGAGTGTGGTGTCAAAAAAGCAGAGCATCTCTTCATTACGGCTAGACCTCTGCCACCTTTGCAACCATTGAATCTATATGTTTTGACCATGACAGTTTACAATCTAAAGTAACGCCAAGTAATTTAGTCTCCTCAACTTGTTCAACAGCCACACCATTCATTACCAGATTCAGCTGAGGTCTAGCACTTAAGTAATGATTTGTACAAAATACAATGCTCTTAGTTTTAGAGATGTTCAGGACCAGTTTATTACTGGCCACCCATTCCAAAACAGACTGCAACTCTTTAAGGGTTTCAGTGACTTCATTAGCTGTGGTTGCTGATGCGTATATCAAAGGCTGCACTGAAATCTAACAGTACAGCTCCCACAATCTTCTTATTATACATTTCTTTCAACCAATCATCAGTCATTTGTGTCAGTGCAGTACATGTTGAGTGCCCTTCTCTATAAGCATGCTGAAAGTCTTGTTACTTTGTTTACAGAGAAATAGCATTGTATTTGGTCAAGCACAATTTTTTCCAACAGTTTGCTTAAAGCTGGCAGGAAGCTTATAGGTCTGCTGTTAGAACCAGTAAAGGCTGCTTTACCGCTCATTGGTAACGGAATTACTTTGGCTTCCCTCCAGGCCTGAGGACAAATACTTTCCTCTCGGCTCAGATTAAAACTATGACCGATAGGAGTGGCTATAGAGTCAGCTACCATCCTCAGTAGCTTTCCATCTAAGTTGTCAATGCCAGGAGGTTTGTCATTATTGATCGATAACAGTCATTTTTCCACCTCTCCCACACTAACTTTTACAAAATTCAAACTTGCACTGCTTTTTTTTCATTATTAGATTTTTTATACATGAATATAATTGCTCACTGTTTGTCATTGGCATTTCCTGCCTAAGTTTGCCCACTTTGCCAATGAAATAATCATTCAAATAATTGGCAACATCAAATGGTTTTGTGATAAGCCATCTGATTCGATGAAAGATGGAGTTGAATTTGTCTTTCTGCCCATAATTGAATTTAAAGTACTCAAGTTTTTTTCCATCATTCTTTATATCATTGATCTTGGCTTCATAAAGTTTCTTATTTTTGTTGAGTTTAGTGACATCATTTCTCTATTTGCAGTAAGTAAGCCAGTCAGATGTACAGCCAGACTTATTAGCCACTCCTTTTGCCCCATCTCTTTCAACCATACAGTTTTTCAATTCCCCATCAATCCATGGAGCCTTAACAGTTCTAACAGTCAGTTTCTTAACAGGTGCATGTTTATCAATAGTTGCAAGAAGAAATTTCATAAATTCATCAAGTGCAGCATCTGGATGCTCCTCATTAATCACATCGGACCAACAAATATTTTTAACATCCACAGTGATGGGACAAGACTCTAACTACCAATTGGATACCATGAAATTGGGGGGAAAAAGGGGTAAAAAATATAAATAAATGAAACAGAAAGACTAGAAAACACGCTGGAACAACCTGACAAGACAGAACTAACTGGCACAGACAACCACGCAGGTAGAAATACACAGAAGATAATGGGGACAAATTGGAGACACCTGGTGGGGGGTGGAGACAAGCACAAGACAGGTGAAAACGATCAGGGTGTGACAGTATTTGATTTGCCCCAAACATAACACTTTTTGCAGTATTACTTTAGTGCCTTGTTGCTAACAGGATGCATGTTTTGGAATATTTTGTTTCTGTACAGGCTTCCTTCTTTTCACTCTGTTAATTAGGTTAGTATTGTGGAGTAACTACAATGCTTTTGACCCATCCTCAGTTTTTTCTGCAACTGTTTTAGTCACCATTGTCCTCGTGGTGAAATCCCTGAGCAGTTTCCTTCCTCTCCGACAACTGAGTTAGGAAGGACGCCTGTATCTTTGTAGTGACGCCATCCAAAGTGTAATTAATAACTTCACCATACTCAAATGTATATTCAATGTCCCCCCATCTACCAAAAGGAGGCCTTCTTTGAGACGCATTGGAAAACCTCCCTTGTCTTTGTGGTTGAATATGCTGGACTGAGAGACCTTACAGATATCTCTGTACCCCACATATAGAATTGAGGTCATGCTAAAGACTATTATTGCACACGGAGTGAGACCATGCAACTTATTATGTGACTTGTTAAAGGACATTTTTACTTCTGAACTTATTTAGGCTTGCCATAACAAAGGGTTTGAATTCTTATTGACTCAAGTCATTTCAGCTTTACATTTTGTATTAATTTGTAAATCTTTCAAAAAACATAATTCCACTTTGACATGAGGTGGTATTGTGTATAGGCCAGTGACAAAAAAAAATCTCAATTGAATCCATTTTAAATTCAGAATGTAACACAACTAAATGATGCACGTGCAAAGAGCGTGTATGAGGGCGCTAGCCTCCTTTTAGCTTGCCTGTGATTGGTCTGTGTCAGCACGTGGTCCTGTGTGAAGACAAATGTAGGAGTCAGAATGGGTCACTATTTATTTCATTAAATATCTCGATTTGTAGCAAATTCTTTCATAATTCATTGGGGATAGAACTTGATCATAATAAACACATTTTTGTGGCCAAAACGTCCGTCTAAAAATGTTGGGGGGGGGGGGCGTTCTCCTGATCGTAACTTACATAGGCTTTCTAGAGCAGACCAGGGCTTTTGACACCACACAAAGCTGGTGACTTCACACTCCAGACCGGACATTGGGTGCCTGCTGTCAGTGCTTAGTGACGTAGGGTTCTGTCTGAGGCCCTTACATGGGAAAAGACCAGCCAGTTCTCTGAGAATACAGCCAGACTGTCTCAGACCATAACACAGGCACATACAACACACACACTGTTTTATTACATTATGTAACCATGGGCATGCAGGCTCAAATCCTGGTAATGTCAGATCTCTCAAATAAAGATGATGCAGACCATGGTTTAGCTCTCTGCAGACAGAGACATCGTTCAGTTCACCTCTGGACCAACCAGGTTATTGCTGTAAAATGTAAATGTTCTCAATAGTATACCTGGTTAAATAAATGGTTCAATGAATGACAGTATGGTCTGGTCTTATAACACATGAACAACAACATAGATGAAGAATCACAAAGTGTGGAAAGGTCATTTTGCCTACTACAAATGATGAACACAGAGTAATCATTATTATTTTTAAATGGATGTTTTACTGTCACACACACCGTATACGTGCAGTGCAATGTGTTGTTTTACAGGGTCAGCCATAGTAGTACAGTGCCCCTAGAGCAAATTAGGGTTAAGTGCCTTGCTCAAGGGCACATCGACACACTCCCTTCTCTCCATGGAGACCATGCAGGTAACACAGACACAGAGAGAGAAATGCACACGCAGACACAAACAGGGATCAACCCACAGATCCACTCTATTTCCTCTAGCTAATCCCTTTGTTCTCTATGAAAGGGTGTGTCCCCTCTCAAAATATATCTCTCATTCTGGAAATATACCCTCCCCCCCCTCTCTATCTCCAAAATACACACAGTCACGTGCAGGCTCAAAAACATTCACCCCCATTCCCTCCATACCCCCAACTGTCACCCCTTTCTCCTCCCCTCCCCTGCTCTGCTCTCCCTCCCCACTTTCTCTCCCCTTAATTTCATCTCTCCCGTCTTTCTGGCTCTGTGGAGAGCATGTCTGTCTGCTTGTCTGCCTGCCTGTCTGCCTTGCCTGCCTGCCGGTCTGCCTTGCCTGCCTTTCTGTTTTTGTGACTTTTGATCTCCCAAGGCTGCTCTCTGTCCTCCTGTTGGCTCCCCCTGCTGTTAAGAGTTGTAGAACATCCTCCCACTACTTATATGGGCGATATTGGTGTTTTGTTTCCTACTGAAACTTCGCCAGGAAGTAGACTAAACAAAACTACTCATTCCTTATCAGTTATATTGATATGTCCGTTTTATTTTGTTTGATTTATTTTCACCAAAGAAAACAAGTGATAGACGACTAGGGCTGACCCCAATTAGTCGACTGGTCGGTTGTTTGGTCATTAAGCCGTTGGTCGATCGAGATAGTTTTAGTCGTATAGTGAACTAATTCTTTGCGGAGACCTAGACTAAAAGCCAATTTATGCTTGATTCGAAAATGTGTTCGGAGGCTCCTTTATGGAGGGTGTGATGCAATTGTGGAGCCTCCAGAGGCAGGCAGAGGTCATATCGAGTTCTGTACCGCATGGCCATGCGCCTTCCAAATGTTGTAACAATGTGGAGGGCTCTGTAAAGCGCCACATTGACATGATTGGTTGCCTGTAGGTGGGGGCGGTACATCCTGTATAAACACAAACTCACTTCCTTGACAACAGCTCTGCACTGCTCCACGTAGCGCAAGAGTGCCCTGAATGCCCTGACTTCTGCTGAGGCCATATCAACGTAAATTCTGCATGGCCAATGCAGACGTCAGATTGACCTTGCACCCAGATGCACAATGTACTTCCCTCTCCACAATGCACTTCTCTCTCCAGAATGCGCTCTCTCCCGCCAATTTGTGCACATTCATTGTTTCATAACTTCATTGTGTGAATTGTTTGTGTTTGATTGTTAGTGTCTATCAATTCCCCATTACATATATCACCAGTAGTACATTTACCGTCAATTCCTATAATTTCTAATTTGTTATGGTCATTTATTTTTATGCATTCAATATTAATACAGTCTTCCTGTTCTCATTGTCCGAGTGGACACAAAGTTGGCAGAGTGCACAACCTATGCTACACTTGTGAGAAACAGGTTTTGGTTTATTTAATTCCATTTACGACTTCTGTCAATTTAGTCATTGTCTTTTGTTTGGAGCGCTCCTGTCAATGTTGAGTAAGGACGCGCACGCATAGAAGTAGGCCTATAGGCTACCTGGCCTGAGCGCAAATGTAGACATATAAATGTGCCCATTTGGGGATCTGATAGTATTTCTGATTGGCTTGACGCACCACCACTAATGAGCTGTGGAGCTTCTTAAAGTAATGTTTTCTTCACCTCAAACAGCAAGCAAAGTTTGTTTTTACATCCGTTGATAATGACAATAGTTCCTCAATGCATTTGAAAAATCTTTCCAGCTCTCTCCCTTTTGATAACCACTCAGCATGAAAGGAAAAATGTCATGCTCTGATCCAGTGGAATAGGCTTCTTAAAAGTGCTTGACTTGGACTGAAATAGGTTCCGGTTCTCATTTTGGGTGCTGGTACTGTTTATATTTATGTGCAGGAGAACCACAATACTTTTGAGCTAATATTCTATAAGAGGAACAGGAACTCAAGCAGTAGAACATTTGAGGTGCTGGTACTCGGCTCCGGTGAGCTCCTGCCCAAGTCAAGCACTGCTTCTTATCCCTTGCGCAAATAGACTACAGCTGTGTCTGTCCCGAGCTCACTAGCACAGGAAACTCTGAGGGCCCAGATTATTTTATACAATATTGCAAGTTCTCTAGCTGCAAACTTCGGGCGCACTCAAATTTATAGTTGATACAATGTTTAAAATTTGGCTACACATGGTCTGTCTGCAACAATGTGATTTATAGGATATTTATTTTTAAATCAGGGTGATTTCTACCTGCAGGCTGCAATGTTTTTTGGGGGGGCTTTATATAGGCTGTTTTTACATTGTTGGCAATGGCAATAGAAGTTACTTTTTAGGTTTGTATAATTTTCATTTAGATTTGGATTGAATTTTGATTAAGCACATGACACAGATTTTGAGATATGAAGACATTATTATAAGTTAAATGAAACTGTTCCACAAACATTGTCATATGAAAACCATAAGGGGCACCCTCTGTAGAAATGGCGCCGGAGGAGATGGCTGCCGTTCTACGGTCTCCTAACCAATTGTGCTATTATGTGTTTTTTTTCGCGATATTTGTAAATTATTTTGTACATAATGTTTCCGCAAACGTATCTTACGGCAGAAAAGAGCTTCTGGATATCAGGACAGCGATCACTCACCTCGGATTAGATGAAGATTTCTTCAACAACAAGCAGGACTCACACGATATTCTCCAAACACCCCACTGGGCAGACATCCCAATTATACGCTAAAGGAAGCGACGCAGAGAACGAAGAGCCGGATGCCTCGTCTGGACCCGCAGAAGGCGAGTAGGAAAGCTGCCGTTACCGTCAATATTACTCGCCAACGTGCAATCATTGGACAATAAACTAGACGAGGACCGATCACGAATATCCTACCAACGGAACATCAAAAACTGTAATATGCTATGTTTCACGGAATCGTGGCTGAATGACGACATGGATATTCAGCTAGCGGGATATAAGCTGCACCGGCAAGATATAACAGCACACTCAGGTAAGACGAGGGGGGCGGTCTGTGCATATTTGTAAACAACAGCTGGTGCACGAAATCTAAGGAAGTCTCTAGATTTTGCTCGCCTGAAGTAGAGTATATTGTGATAAATTGCAGGCCACACTACTTCCCTAGAGAGTTCTCAGCTATACTTTTCGTGGCTGTTTATTTACCACCACAGACAGATACGGGCACTAAGACCGCACTCAGTCAGCTGTATAAGGAAATAAGCAAACAGGAAACCGCTCATCCAGAGGCGGCGCTCCTAGTGGCCGGATACTTTAATGCAGGGAAACTTAAATCAGTTCTACTTCTAATTCTGGATCACCTGTACTCCACACACAGAGACGCATACAAAGCTCTCCCTCGCCCTCCATTTGGTAAATCCGACCACAACTCTATCCTCCTGATTCCTGCTTACAAGCAAAAATTAAAGCAGGAAGCACCAGTGACTCGGTCTATAAAAAAGTGGTCAGATGAAGCAGATGCTAAACTACAGGACTGTTTTGCTATCACAGACTGGAACTATCACAGACTGGAACATGTTCCGGGATTCTTCCGATGACATTGAGGAATACACCACATCAGTCACTGGCATACACAAGGCCGCAGGGCCAGACGGATTACCAGGACGTGTGCTCCGGGCATGTGCTGACCAACTGGCAGGTGTCTTCACTAACATTTTTAACATGTCCCTGATTGAGTCTATAATACCAACATGTTTCAAGCAGACCTCCATAGTCCCTGTGTACAAGAACACAAAGGCAACCTGCCTAAACGACTACAGACCCGTAGCACTCACGTCCGTAGCCATGAAGTGCTTTGAAAGGCTGGTAATGGCTCACATCAACACCATTATCCCAGAAACCCTAGACCCACTCCAATTTGCATATCACCCAAACAGATCCACAGATGATGCAATCTCTATTGCACTCCACACTGCCCTTTCCCACCTGGACAAAAGGAACACCTACAGTGGGGAGAACAAGTATTTGATACACTGCCGATTTTGCAGGTTATCCTACTTACAAAGCATGTAGAGGTCTGTACTTTTTATCATAGGTACACTTCAACTGTGAGAGACAGAATCTAAAACAAAAATCCAGAAAATCACATTGTATGATTTTTAAGTAATTAATTAGCATTTTATTGCATGACATAAGTATTTGATACATCAGAAAAGCAGAACTTAATTGATAAAAGATACAACTGTTATGCATGGAATTTTAGATCCACTTCTCCTTAATGCAACCGCTGTGTCAGATTTCAAAAAACTTTACGGAAAAAGCACACCATGCAATAATCTGAGTACGGCGCTCAGACGACAAATCAAGCCAATCCGCCATGTTGGAGTCAACATAAGTCAGAAATAGCATTATAAATATTCACTTACCTTTAATGATCTTCATCAGAATGCACTCCCAGGAATCCTAGTTTCACAATAAATGTTTGATTTGTTCCATAAAGTCCATAATTTATGTCCAAATTACTTATTTTGGTTCGCTCATTCAGTACACAATCTAAACTCACGACGCACGGGCAGGTCCAGGCAAAAGTTCAGACGAAAAGTCATATTACAGTCCGTAGAAACATGTCAAACAATGTATAGAATCAATCTTTAGGATGTTTTTAACATAAATCTTCAATAATGTTCCAACCGGAGAATTCCTTTGTCTTCAGAAATGTGATGCAACGCAGCTAACTCTCACATGAACACGCATGGTCAACTCGTGGCACTCTGGGAGAGACCTTACTCAATCTCCTCTCATTCGCCCCCGCTTCACAGTAGAAGCATCAGACAAGGTTCTAAAGACTGTTGACATCTAGTGGAAGCCTTAGGAAGTGCAACATGACCAATATACCACTATCTTCAATAGGGAATGAGTTGAAAAACGACCAACCTCAGATTTCCCACTTCCTGGTTGGATTTTTTGTCAGGTTTTTGCCTGCCATATGAGTTCTGTTATACTCACAGACATCATTCAAACAGTTTTAGAAACTTAGAAACTTCAGAGTGTTTTCTATCCAAATATACTAATAATATACATATATTAGCAACTGGGACTGAGTAGCAGGCAGTTTACTCTGGGCATGCTTTTCATCCAAACGTGAAAATGCTGCCCCCTATCCATAACAAGTTAATTGACAGCATGCCAGGGCGGATTGCAGAGGTCTTGAAAAAGAAGGGTCAATGCTGCAAATATTGACTCTTTGCATCAACTTCATGTAATTGTCAAAAAAGCCTTTGACATTTATGAAATGCTTGTAATTATACTTTAGTGTTCCATAGTAACATCTTTGGCAGTAAGTCCAACTGGCCTCACAACTGCAGATCACGTGTAACCACGCCAGCCCAGGACCTCCACATTCAGCTTCTTCAGCTGTCAGATCATCTGAGGGGGGTGGGGAGGGGTGCTCAGGAGTATTTCTGTCTGTAATAAAGCCTTTTTGTGGGGAAAAACTCATCCTCATTGACTGGGCCTATGCCCTTCCTGGCCCTGTCTTGCCAAGTTAAATAAAGGTAAAATAGAAAAATGGCTGCACCTCTGCCCAGTCATGTGAAATCCATACATTAGGGCCTAATTTATTTATTTCAATTGACTGATTTCCTTATATGAACTGTAACTCAGTAAAATCGTTGCATGTTGCGTTTTATATTTGTGTTCAGTATAGGTTAAGAATAGCAATGTGGCACGCCACAGGATATCTTTGCCCTGGTAATGCATAAACATAACTATATAGCCAATTATATGTATAATCTTAAAGTAGTGTATTAATCTTCTCTCTATTTCACTCTTTCCCTTTTTCTCTGTCTTCCCTTCATCTCCTGCCACTATCTTCTTTTGCCCTCTCTTTCCCGTCTCTCTCTCGCTCTCCCCCATCTCTCCTTCTCTCTGTAGGTTGCAGATCGCCCAGGAGGAGCATCGTAGTGTGGAGGTTGAGAAGGTAACGTTGGAGCAACGTCTGAGGGACGAGATCAACGAAGCCAAGCAAGAGGCCCAGAGACTCGGTAAGCTACGGGAGGGAACAGAGAACGAGTGGAGCAGGCAGAAATACGCCGAGGAAGAGCTGGATCAGGTACACACACTGCATACACACATACAGTACACCTGGACATACACACACCTGTTTATACACATACACCTGTATACTGTGCATTCACAGCATACACACATTAACACACACACACACACACAAACTGCATACACACACACAAAAAGAAATATGCCTGTATACAGTGCATTTGGAAAGTATTCCGACCCTGTGACTTTTTCCACATTTTGTTACATTAGACTTTTTCTAAAATGTATTAAAGAGTTTTTTTATACACAATATACACACAATACCCCATAATGACAAAGCAAAAACAGGTTTTTAGAAATGTTTGCAAGTTTATTAAAAATAAAAAAACTCATATCACATTTACATAAGTATTCAGACGCTTTTCTCAGTACTTTGTTGAAGCGTTCCACCAAATCTATTAATTTTAAAATGTTAATTACTTCTACTTGCCTTTATTATTCACCTGATGAGAAGACATGTTTTTATACACATTTTTATTTGTTTTTTTCTAACATGTGACCGACCGCCTTGATTCGATCTTTTGTAGCAAAATGTGAATTTGTGTTTTTTACATTGGATAAAAGCAGAGACACAGAGCTACAAAATGGTATATCATACACTGCATTTGAGGAACAATGGGAAAGTAATTCTGCTTTGAAAGTTGATAAACTTGTAACCTCACTTTTGAGAAAATGGCCTTTGAATGATTTGGTACCTACCGGAGAGCTCTTCTTTGTCTACACCCATTCAGCATCGTTCACACCCTCTTTTTAGCCCCACCCATCTCTTTAAGGTTTGATCCGAGCGTTCTGTACTAACAACAACAGTCAAGCACCCAAGCTAACTGGCTAATGTCGGCTAGCTTGCTAGCTACTTCCAGACACAAATGAGAGAACAGCTCACTGACCATTTCATTCGCCCTAGCAGAGCTGGTTAGGCTGTTTTTATGTTATCCAGAGTGTTAGTGACTGCAACTGTGCTGCTGGCAACAATTTATGCTTTTTTGCCAACGTTTACTGACACCAGCCATATTCAACGGGTGTTGAGCGTTTGTAAATTCATCAGTTATTTTGCGCTCTGGCGCACTCAGACGAGAGTGCCAAAGTACCAGCCACGTCTATCAACAGTTGTCGCAGTGACATTCTCTTGAAATGGTTACTTGCATGATGGAGTATTTTGTTAAGGCATGTAGCTAGCTAGCTATGGGGTGTGTTTGTGAATTCAATCTGGAGTGCACTCATAGTGAGCTCAGGGCGTTGGTAAATTCAGAGCGTTGTCAGATTGTCCTTTCATAAATTCAGAGCCTTTCGCTCTCGGAGCATTCAGAGCGCACACTGGACGCTCTGGCCGAGGAGTAGGGTTGATCTGAGCGTTCTGACCTCACAATGGCAGTCAAGCACCCAAGCTTACTGTCTTGCCAGCTACTTCCAGACACATAATGAGAGAACACCCCACTCTGACCATTTTACTCCCCCTAGCAGAGCTGGTTAGGCTGTTTTCATGTTATCTAGAGCGTTGGTGACTGTAACTGTGCTGCTGGCAACAGTTTAATTACACTTTTTTTGGCCACCATTTACTGATTCCAGCCATATTCAACTGGTGTTGAGCGTTCGTAAATTCATCAGTTATTCTGCGCTCTGGCACACTCAGACAAGAGTGCTCTGAAATTGGAGTAGATAGCCAGAGCGAATTTACGAACACACCCGAGGTAAACAATTAATTATAATCCCAACTCATGATGTTACTACCCTGCATGAATCTGCAGGTAGATAACCAACCAGGTTCAATGTTAGCTAGCTAACATTAAGCTATAACTAGCAAAGCAAATGGCTCTCAGATACGAATAATGAGATCATACACATAACGTTAGCTAGTGAGCCAGCCAGCTATCGTTAGCTAGCTAGCTAACAGTACACATTAACTTGAAATGAAAATGTCTTTCTGTCAAAATTGGAAACAGGTAATATCTGAAAATGTAGCTAGCTAGACTATCTTACCCATAACGTTATGTCATGGATGGACGCTTCTCCCTGTCACGGATGCCATGGTTGCCCTTAGTTTGAAGATGTAATCCGGAGACATGTGTTTTCTCCATCTCCTTAGCTATCAAACTGACCAGCTCAAATAGACACAAGCGTACTATATGGCAGACCAATCCAAACTCATCTTTTGGCATGTCCAGCCCACTCATTTTCTCAGCCAATAATGGCTAGCGGGAAGGTTGCTGGCTTTTTCTGTGGCTAAACCAACTTGCTTCGTAATTATATGTATTATTTGTATTTACAGATGGCATACAAGTCTGTTATTAAGGCACACGAAAGTTCACATGTTCCAGTAGGCATTTCCTGCAAAAAAACATATTTTGATAAAAAATACGTTTTCGTTCAAATGGCTCTCCTGTGAAGTAGTGACCCGCGACATATGCCTAGTTTCCTGAATCGAGTCATATATGATGGGGGTCCCTGCGTTGCCAATTTACCTGTGTGGGGGGTCCCTGGGCAAGAAAAGTTTGAAAACCCCTGCCCTACTGTACTGTACTCTAAATCAAATCTAAAATCAAATCACATTTATTTATAAAGCCCTTCTTACATCAGCTGATATCTCAAAGTGCTGTACAGAAACCCAGCGTAAAACCCCAAACAGCAAGCATTGCAGGTGTAGAAGCACGTTGGCTAGGAAAAACTCCCTAGAAAGGCCAGAACCTAGGAAGAAACCTAGAGAGGAACCAGGCTATGAGGGGTGGCCAGTACTCTGCTGTCTCTAGAGAGTTGAAAACAGCAGGTCTGGAACAGGTCAGGGTTCCAGAACAGTCGAAACTGGAGCAGCAGCACGGCCAGGTGGACTGGGGACAGCAAGGAGTCATCAGGCCAGGTAGTCCTGAGGCATGGCCCTAGGGCTCAGAGAGAGAGAGAGAGAGAGAGAGAGCATACTTAAATTCACACAGGACACCGGATAAGACAGGATAAATACTCCAGATATAACAGACTGACCCTAGCCCCCCGACACATAAACTACTGCAGTATAAATACTGGCTCAACTGTGCTTTACTGTACTGTACCGAAGTTTAATCTTACAATTTAAAATATTTACAAATGCGACCTGGCCAAGATAAAGCAAAGCAGTGCGACAAAAACAACATTGAAGAAAGGACCCATGGACTCTTGATCTAGTGGTCTTCAAATTTGTTTTTTAATAACTTGTCATGGTCTCAACTCAATGGGCCTGGATCTTTGGACCAATGTCCTGGTATAAATCTTGATCTAGGCTCCTGGATATTACATTAGTCTTTGGTTTACAAACCATAGGCAACCCAATTTGAAGAAGACAATGCTCTCCGATCATTGAGTGATCACTCCCAACCCATAGGAATTCCCACTCAGATGACTACATTTAAATAGTGAAAGCCCCCAATGAAAATGTCTATACCGAAACGAGTTATTTCAATCTAGAGTCCTATTTATCTCTACGATTGACACTGAAACACTTGTTATTTTGGCAGAATAAGGATAAGTGATCATTTAAACATCTAACAACATAATAAAATGTTTGCATAAGTAAATGTAATACACTCAATTTTGAGATTCATACAATCAACATTAAACATTGTATAGAGAACAATAGAGATTATATTTCTCTCAATTAAATTTAAAAGTTTTGATATATATATTATTATTTTTTTTTTTATTTGGTATGCAAATAAAAGAAAATTAAAGACAGTGACACTTGGACAGATATTGACACATTCCATACTGCCTTGCACACTCTTGCCTGCATCTAGCTGATCTAGGGTGTAATCGTTAGTACAACAGTTGCAAACAAGAGTTTCTATTGGACAAATGCAGGTATGTTTATCCCAGTTTTGTTACGTTTGCTTCCGTTTAAGAAACGTTTTTCAACTGAATCTGTGGAATGAATTAACCCCTGATCATGCGTAAGCACAGTTCACTTTCATAGCAGCCACGTTGTATTCCTTCTCACATCTATGCGCTCTCCTCCTCTCACCTTTTCCCTTCGTTTGTGGACTTCAATGCACAGGCGAAGAGTCATCAGGCGAAAACACCTACACACAGCCTACATCGTTGTCACCATATTAGCTAAAGTAACGTCATAGTCAACATAGCTAATAGAAGTAACGCGTTAGTAAACACACTACAATCATGCAGTAACTTTACAGTGTATAGTCAGTTAACAGTTTAGCAGTTACACCGGCGGGCCCCGGTGGCAATAAATTAGTAAAACCAAAAGCTTACCTTGACTTGGAAAAGTTCCAGTTTTGCGTTTGATAGCCAGCTAGCTAACATAGCATGTTTGAGTAGGGTAAACTAGCTAGCTGCATTTGCTAGCTAAGTAAGTGAGAAAAAAATGTATACTCTCTCTCTCTTGCTTATCCTTCATTTTAGAAGAAATTAATTTGTTAAAAACTTTTTAACTATTGTATTTCTCTCTCTTTGAGTCAACTATTCACCACATGTTATGCACTGCAGTGCTAGCTAGCTGTAGCTTATGCTTTCAGTACTAGATTCATTCTCTGACCCTTTGATTGGGTGGACGACATGTCAGTTCATGCTGCAAGAGCTCTGATAGGTTGGAGGACGTCCTCTGGAAGTTGTCATAATTACTGTGTAAGTCTATGGAAGGAGGTGAGAACCATGAGCCTCCTAGATTTTGTATTGAAGTCAATGTACCCAGAGTAGGACGGAAGCTACCTGTCCTCCTGCTACAACATGGTGCTACCCTACAAAGTGCTGTTGGGATTACTGTAGACCTTCATTGCAAAACAATGTGTTTTAATCAATTATTTGGTGCCGTGAATATATTTAGTATAGTTTTATCTAAATAACTTTTTAAATGTTTTAAAATTTTTATAAAATTCACTGAGGATGGTCCTTCCCTTCCTCCTCTGAGCAGCCTCCTCTGAGCAGCCTCCACTGACCTGCATACACACCTCTACACACACATACACACACACACACTCATAGACATGTGTGTCTGTGAGCGTGCATGGGTGTGTGTGGGTGTATACCTGTGTGTGTCCATCTGTTTGTTTGCGTGTGCATGCACGTGTGCATACGTCTGTGTGTGCGTAGACCTGTGTATATACTTGTGTGTGTGTGTGTCACGATCGTCTTGCGGTGAGAGAGAGGACCAAGGCGCAGCGTGTGAAAAATACATCTTCTCTTTATTTAGAAGAAGAAAAAAACGAAACAAAACAACAAATAGACGAACGTGAAGCTATAAACGACTAAGTGCAAAACATGCAACATAGACATAGACAATTTCCCACAATCACCTAAAGCCTATGGCTGCCTTAAATATGGCTCCCAATCAGAGACAACAATAACCAGCTGTCTCTGATTGAGAACCAAACCAGGCAACCATAGACTTTCCTAGACCTCTCTCCTGAACACAACCCCATACACTATACAAAACCCCCTAAACAATACACACACCCTAAACTAGACAAAACACACAAACTTCCCATGTCACACCCTGACCTAACTAAAATAATAAAGAAAACAAAGAATACTAAGGCCAGGGCGTGACAGTGTGTGTGTGTGTGTGTGTGTATCCAGGTGCGTATGGCCCTGAAGAAGGCAGAGCGGGAGCTGGAGTCTCGGGCCTGTTGGTCTCCCCCTGATGCCCTTAAGACCTGGCTGCAGCTGACCTACGAGATAGAGGTCCAGTACTACAACATCAAGAAACAGAGCGCTGAGAAACAACTACTTCAGGCAAAAGAAGGGGTGAGACACACGCATACATGCAGAAATCAAATCATATCAAAACATTTTGGTCACATACACAAACAGTGGCAAGAAAAAGTATGTGAACCCTTTGGACTTACTTGGATTTCTACATAAATTGGTCATACTATTGTATCTGATCTTCATCTAAGTCACAACAATAGACAAACATAGTCTGCTTAAACTAATAACACACACATTATTGTATTTTTCTTGTCAATATTGAATACAATTTAAACATTCACAGTGTAGGTTGGAAAAAGTATGTGATCCCCTAGGCTAATGACTTCTCCAAAAGCTAATTGGAGTCAGGAGTCAGCTAACATGTTCATCAGTCCACAGTAAGACAAATTGTCTATAAATGGAGAAAGTTCAGCACTGTTGCTACTCTCCCTATGAGTGGCCGTCCTGCAAAGATGACTGCAAGAGCACAGCGCAGAACGCTCAATGAGGTTAAGAAGAATCCTAGAGTGTCAGCTAAAGACTTACAGAAATCTCTGGAACATGCTAACATCTCTGTTGACTACTCTACGATACGTGAAACACTAAACAAGAATGGTGTTCATGGGAGGACACCACGGAAGAAGCCACTGCTGTCCAAAAAAACATTGCTGAAGTTTGCAAAAGTGCACCTGGATGTTCCACGGCGCTACTGGCAAAATATTCTGTGGACAGATGAAACTACATTCGAGTTGTTTGGAAGGAACACACAACACTATGTGTGGAGAAAAAAAGGCTCAGCACACCAACATCAAAACCTCATCCCAGTTGTAAATGTATGGTGGAGGGAGCATCATGGTTTGGGGCTGCTTTGCTGCCTCAGGGCCTGGACAGCTTGCTATCATCAACAGAAAAATTAATTCCCAAGACATTTTGCAGGAGAATATAGGCTATCTGTCCTCCAATTGAAGCTCAACAGATGGTGGGTGATGCAGCAGGACAACAACCCAAAACACAGAAGTAAATCCAACAACAGAATGGCTTCAACAGAAGAAAGTACGCCTTCTGGAGTGGCCCAGTCAGAGTCCTGACCTCAACCTGATTTGAGATGCTGTGGCATGACCTCAAGAGAGCAGTTCACACCAGACATCCTAAGAATATTGCTGAAGTGAAACAGTTTTGTAAAGAGGGATGGTCCAAATTTCCTCCTGACTCTTGTGCAGGTCTGATCCGCAACTACAGAATAACTACAGGTTATTGCTGCCAAAGGAGGGTCAACCAGTTATTAAATCCACTTTCCCCACCCTGCACTGTGAATGTTTACACAGTGTGTTCAATAAAGACATGAAAATGTATAATTGTTTGTGTGTTATTAGTTTAAGCAGACTGTGTTTGTCTATTGTTGTGACCTAGATGAAGATCAGATAAAATTTTATGACCAATTTATGCAGAAATCCAGGTTGACATACTTTTTCTTGCCACTGTATTTTGCATATGTTGTTGTGGATGTAGTGAAATGCTTGTGTTCCTAGCTCGAACAGTGCGGTAGTATCTAACAATTCACAACAATACACACAAATCTAAAAGTAAAAGAATGGATTTAAGAAATATATAAAAATTAGATTGAGCAAAGTCGGAGTGGCATTGACTAAAATACAGTAGAATAGAATACAGTATATACATATGAGATGAGTAAAGTAGTATGTAAACATTATTAAAGTGACTAGTACAGAATGTTGCTGCTACTGTCTCTGACCACCAAAAATAACTTCTGGACATCAGAAAAGCGATTACTCACCGCGGACTGGAAGAAACTTTTTCCTTTAACGAGTCTGACGAGAAGGATATCCTGCTCTCACTGGAACAGGCCCAGATCCACACCTTTTGTGTGAAGAAAAGACGCTGGAAAAGGGACCACAGATCGGGAATCCTTCTGAAAATCCGGAGGCGGCGAGTAAACTCCCACTGCCTTCCATTCTTCTCGCTAACGTGCAATCATTGGAAAATAAAATGGAGGACCTGAGATTAAGATTATCCTACCAACGGGACATTAAAAACTGTAACATCTTATGTTTCACCGAGACGTGGCTGAACAAAGATACAGACAATATAGAGCTAGCGGGATTTTCCATGCACCGGCAGAACAGAGACGCTACCTCTGGTAAGACGAGGGGTGGGGGTGTGTGTATTTTTGTCAATAACAGCTGGTGTGCGATGTCTAATATTAAAGAAGTCTCGAGGTATTGCTCGCCTGAGGTAGAGTACCTTATAGTAAGCTGTAGACCACACTATCTACCAAGAGAGTTCTCATCTGTATTATTCGTAGCCGTCTATTTACCACCACAAAATGAAGCTGGCACTAAGACCGCTCTCAACCAACTCTATAAGGCCATAAGCAAAGAAGAAAATGCTCACCCAGAAGTGGCGCTCCTAGTGGCCGGTGACTTTAATGCAGGCAAACTTGAATCAGTTTTACCAAATTTTTACCAGCATGTCACATGTGCAACCAGGGAAGAAAAAAATCCTAGACCACCTTTACTCCACACAAAGAGATGCATACAAAGCTCTCCTCCGCCCTCCATTTGGCAAATCTGACCATAATTATATCCTCCTGATTCCTGCTTACAAGCAGAAACTAAAGCAGGAAGTACCAGTGACTCGCTTAATATGGAAGTGGTCAGATGATGCGGATGCTACACTACAGGACTGTTTTGTTAGCAAAGACTGGAATATGTTCCGGGATTCATCCAATGGCATTGAGGAATACACCACCTCAGTCCATCGGCTTCATCAATAAGTGCATCGATAACGTCGTCCCCACAGTGACTGTACGTACATATCCCAACCAGAAGCCATGGATTACAGGCAACATCCGCATCGAGCTAAAGGCTAGAGCTGTCGCTTTCAAGGAGCGGGACACTAATCCGGGCGCTTATAAGAAATCCCGCTATGCCCTCAGACGAACCTTCAAACAAACAAAGTGTCAATATAGGATTAAGATTGAATCCTACTACACCGGCTCTGACGCCCGTCGGATGTGGCAGGGCTTGAAACCTATTACGGACTACAAAGGGAAACCCAGACGCGAGCTGCCCAGTGACGCGAGCGTACCAGACGAGCTAAATGCATTTTTTGCTCGCTTCGAGGTAAGCAACACTGATGCATGCACGAGAGCACCAGCTGTTCTGGATGACTATGTGATAACGCTCTCGGTAGCTAGTGTGAACAAGACCTTTAAACAGGTCAACATTCACAAAGCCGCTGGGCCAGACGGATTACCAGGACGTGTACTCAAAGCATGCGCGGACCAACTGTCAAGTGTCTTCACTGACATTTTCAACCTCTCCCTGACCGAGTCTGTAATACCTACATGTTTCAAGCAGATCACCATAGTCCCTGTGCCCAAGGAAGTGAAGGTTACCTGCCTAAATGATTACCGCCCGTGGCACTCACATTGGTAGCCATGAAGTGCTTTGAAAGGCTGGTCATGGCACACATCAACAGCATCCTCCCGGACACCGTAGACCCACTCCAATTCACATACCACCCCAACAGATCCACAGATGGCGCAATCTCTATTGCACTCCACACTGCCCTTTCCCACCTGGACAAAATAAACACTTATGTGAGAATGCTGTTAATTGACTACAGCTCAGTGTTCAATACCATAGTGCCCTCAAAACTCATCAATAAGCTAAGGATCCTGGGACTAAACACCTCCCTATGCAACTGGACTTTGTCCCCTCCTGTATTCCCTCTTCACCCACGACTGCATGGCCAAACACGGCTCCACTATCATTAAGTTTGCTGACGACACAACAGTGGTCGGCCTGATCACCGACAACGATGAGATTGCCAGTTCTCTGACCTCCTCCCTATAGGCTATGTGGTGCCAGGACAACAACCTTGCCCTCAATGTGAGCAAGACAAAGGAGCTGATCGTGGCCAACAGGAAAAGGCGGGCCGAACAGGCTCCCATTAACATCGACAGGGCTGTAGTGGAGCGGGTCGAGAGTTTCAAGTTCCTTGGTGTCCACATCACCAACGAACTATCATGGTCCAAACACACCAAGACAGTCGTGAAGAGGGCACGACAGAGCTTTTTCCCGCTCAGGAGACTGAAAATATTTGGCATGGGTCCCCAGATCCTCAAAAGGTTCTATAGCTGCACAATCAAGAGCATCCTGACCGGTTGCATCACCGCCAGGTATGGCAACTGCTCGGCATCTGACCGTAAGGCGCTACAGAGGGTAGTGCGAACGGCCCAGTGCATCAGTGGGGCCAAGCTTCCTGCCATCCAGGACCTATATAATAGGCGGTGTCAGAGGAAAGCCCATAAAATTGTCAGAGACTCCAGGTACCCAAATTATAGACTGTTTTCTCTGCTACCACACGGCAAGTGGAGCGCCAAGTCTAGAACCAAAAGGCTCCTCAACAGCTTCTACTCCCAAGCCATAAGACTGCTGAACAATTCATAAAATGAACCCCCCCTCCCTTTTGTATATTCGTTTGTTTGTTACCTATGCATGGTCACTTCGCCCCCACCTACATGTACAGATTACCTCAACTAGCCTGTACCCCAGTACACTGACTCAGTACCGGTGCCCCCTGTATATACCCTCGTTATTGTGTTACTTTTATTATTACTTTTTATTTTAGTCTACTTGGTAAATATTTTCTTCTTCTTGAACTGCACTGTTGGTTAAGTGCTTGTAAGTAAGCATTTCAAGGTAAAGTCTACACTTGTTATATTCGGCACATGTGACAAAGTTTGATTTGATTTAGTGTTACATTATTAAAGTGGCCAGTGATTCCAAGTCTATGTATATATGGCAGCAGCCTCTAAGGTGCAGGGTTGCGTAACTGTGTGGAAGCCGGCTAGTGATGGCTGTTTAGCAGTCTGATGGCCTTGAGGTAGAAGCTGTTTTTCAGTCTCTCGGTCCCAGTTTTGATGCACCTGTACTGACCTCACCTTCTGGATGATAGCGGGCGGAACAGGTGCTGTAGGTGTCCTGGAGGGCAGGTAGTTTGGGCAGGTAGTTTGCCCACGGTGATGCGTTGGGCAGACTGCATCACCCTCTGGAGAGCCCTGCGTTTGCGGGTGGTGCAGTTGCTGTACCAGGCGGTGATACAGCCAGACAGGATGCTCTCAATTGTGCACCTGTAAAATTTTAGGGTTTTAGGGGCCAAACCAAATTTCTTCAGCCTCTTTACCACACTGTCTGTGTGGGTGGACCATTTCAGATCGTCAGTGATATGTACGCCGAGGAACTTGAAGCGTTCCACCTTTCCATTAGCTTCTTTGTTTTGTTGACCCTCCGTCAGGATGTCCAGGACACAGTAGCACAGGGCCGGGTTCAGACCCAGTGCTCCGAGCATAATGATGAGCTTGGAGGGTACTATGGTGTTGAATGCTGAGCTATAGTCAATGAACAGCATTCTTACGTAGGTATTCCTCCTGTCCAGATGGGTTAGGGCAGTGTGCAGTGCGATGGCGATTGCATCGTCTGTGGATCTATTTGGGAGGTAATTAAATTGAAGCGGGTCTAGCGTGTCAGGTAAGGTAGAGGTGATATGATCCTTAACTAGCCTCTCAAAGCACTTCATGATGACAGAAGTGAGCGTTACGGGGCGATAGTCATTTAGTTACACAGATACACAGAAACACACACTCATACATGCTCACACACACACACACACATGAACCTGGTGAGAAAGTTGATGGTGGTTTTGTGAATTATGATGGTGCTGATGATGATGATGATATAGGCTGACAAGATCAAGAAGAAGAGGAGCACCCTATTTGGGACGTTCCATGTGGCTCATAGCTCCTCCCTGGACGACGTTGATCACAAGATCCTGACTGCCAAGTAAGTTCAGTCAACCGACTTTACCTTGTTCTGCCAACCGACTTTACCTTGTTTAGCCAACCGACTTTACCTTGTTCAGCCAACCGACTTTACCTTGTTCAGCCAACCGACTTTACCTTGTTTAGCCAACCGACTTTACCTTGTTCAGTCAACCGACTTTACCTTGTTCTGCCAACCGACTTTACCTTGTTTAGCCAACCGACTTTACCTTGTTCAGCCAACCGACTTTACCTTGTTCAGCCAACCGACTTTACCTTGTTCAGCCAACCGACTTTACCTTGTTCTGCCAACCGACTTTACCTTGTTCTGCCAACCGACTTTACCTTGTTCTGCCAACCGACTTTACCTTGTTCTGCCAACCGACTTTACCTTGTTCTGCCAACCGACTTTACCTTGTTCTGCCAATCGACTTTACCTTGTTCAGCCAACCGACTTTACCTTGTTCAGCCAACCGACTTTACCTTGTTCAGCCAACCGACTTTACCTTGTTCAGCCAACCGACTTTACCTTGTTCAGCCAACCGACTTTACCTTGTTCAGCCAACCGACTTTACCTTGTTCAGCCAACCGACTTTACCTTGTTCAGCCAACCGACTTTACCTTGTTCAGCCAACCGACTTTACCTTGTTCAGCCAACCGACTTTACCTTGTTCAGCCATCCGACTTTACCTTGTTCAGCCAACCGACTTTACCTTGTTCAGCCAACCGACTTTACCTTGTTCAGCCAACCGACTTTACCTTGTTCAGCCAACCGACTTTACCTTGTTCAGCCAACCGACTTTACCTTGTTCAGCCAACCGACTTTACCTTGTTCAGCCAACCGACTTTACCTTGTTCAGCCAACCGACTTTACCTTGTTCAGCCAACCGACTTTACCTTGTTCAGCCAACCGACTTTACCTTGTTCAGCCAACCGACTTTACCTTGTTCAGCCAACCGACTTTACCTTGTTCAGCCAACCGACTTGACTGTGTTCTGCCAACTAACGTTACGTTTTTCAGCAAGATGACTATACGTTGTTCAGCCAACTGACTTTACCTTGTTCAGCCAACTGACTTTGCCTTGTTCAGCCAACTGACTTTACCTTGTTCAGCTAACAGACTTTGCCTTGTTCAGCCAAATCACTTTACAAACTGACTTCACCTTTTTCAGCCAATTGACTTCACATTGTTCAGCCAAATGACTTTAAATTGCTCAGCCAACAGACCAAGTGACTTTACCTTGTTGGGTTACACACCTCTCAAGTCCTTGAGGCTCTTTCCATTTTTCTCTCTCCTCTTGTCTGTCACCCCCCCCCCCCTCTCTAGGCAGGCTCTCGGTGAGGTGACGGCTGCGCTGAGGGAGAAGCTTCACCGCTGGCAGCAGTTGGAGTCTCTTACAGGCTTACCATTGGTCAATAACCCCGGTCTGCCCGCACTGGCCGCTGCCCTCAACCTAGACCCCGCCTTCCTGGGCCTGCACCCGTCCACCCCGCAGCACCTAATCCTATCAGACGATTTAGACGACATGGACGAGAATATGCTGTCCCCAGGGACGCTGCGGTGTACGTGTCATCACTTCTCCGCACACCGACACATCACTCTGTGTTAGATAGAGTATTAGTGGCTCCGGGATGAAGTGTCCCTGTGGTACAGATTGAGGATCAGTTTCCCTTCACTCGATCCTAACCTTAACTGCAAAATGCAAAACTGTCAAAGTGCTATTTAACCACTCTCCTGTCCTGTCCTGTATCAGGGTTGATTGTATCAAACACCTCTTCCTAAACAAGTGATTTGTACTGGTGATTTGCTGTGCCAGGTCAATGGTATCCTATCTTCTCACCACTCTGTCTCCTTATTGGATGATCTCCTCAAATTCTGTCCTGATTGGTTGGTTTCCTCACATTCATCATCTGTCCCGTGATTGGCTATCCTCAGACGCAGCCTGGCAGATGGACCGGCGAGTGAGTGACCTCTGGCCAATGAGCGGCATCTCCGACAGCCAATCCCCATGGAAGTATTCTGGTTGGGCCCACCCTCCTTTACTCTCCTTGCCAATCCTAACCAAGCACTACTAATGTACCCTTCCAACCCCCCATTTTCTCTTTTCTCTGTGGATTCTCCCACATAGACAGACTACCCCTTCTGCTCCACTACCTGTGGATGGTCCACTGTCTCTCAGAAGCAGTGGGGTTGAGCCGGACGGGGGGGGGGGGGGGGGGGGGTTGATCTTATCTTGTGGAGAAGCGACAAGAATTTGCCACTTTATATCCACATGCCCTCTCTCTTTCTCTCCTCTCTCCCCCTATCTCTCTACAAATCAGACATTCTGTCCAACTGGAAGACTCTTACGCCTTTTTCACTCTTCCTTCAGAAAGCTTATTATTTATCCTCCTTTCCTGTCCTCCCTCTGTTGCTGACTAACCTCCACTTGCAGGTCTACAGTTGTTCTGTCCCTCCACATCTTCTGGCTGGTACACCAGGATATTTGCACATTGGGTTTTCAGTCAGAACACTTTATTTTCTCAGAACACCAAAAAGCCTGATAAAATATGATTTCTAGCATGTCTGTCACTTCCTATATACACTGAGTGTACAAAACATTAGGAACACCTTACTAATATTGAGTTTGCCATCAGAACAGTCTCAATTCGTGGCGTCAAGCGTTCCACAGGGATGCTGGTCCATGTTGACTCCAATGCTTCCCACAGTTGTGTCAAGTTGGCTGGATGCCCTTTTGGGGGGTGGACCATTCTGATGCACACAGGAAATTGTTGAGCCTGAAAAATACAGTATCTGTGCCGAACCTCTCTACAGTATCTGTGCCGGAACAGACTGCCCATTTTAAAATTCTATCAAAATGACTTTCAATTCTGCATTATATTAAGATTTTTTTTTTAAAGAATAGAAACTATTGGAACCAAAACTTAAAAGGAACTGAATGGTGGGACTAAAAACAACAAGATAACTCATGTAAAATATACCGTGTCCGTAAAATGTATATAGGTTCAGAACATTTATGAAACAGCACAGTTAAAAATGTATGGCAAATAAAAATCCAACTAGATGGTCTTCTGAGATTGATGGGAGGGGGGTTGAGGGTAGCTGAAGGATGGGATTAAAAACAAACAGAAGATGACTATTGTAAAATACATTGTGTCCGTAAAATGTATTTAGTATGTATAAGCTGGAAGTAGAAGCCTATGTGTTGTTGTCCATTAGTTTACTCCAAACAGGAGAGGGGTGGTAGGGTTAGGGGGAAATAATAAAGGAAAATATATATATAAATACTGTATTTGCAAAACAATATATGGGAAATTGGAAATGATGCAGACAATGACATTGATGTAAGCTACAATCGTATCTGCAATATTAAAGCTGACCTACCCCCTAAAAAAATGTAAAATAATAAAAATACTTAAAAGGAACTGTTGGCACAAGATGGAGGGAAAGTTGGAGCATAACTAACGAAATTACCAGTAACGAAAAGGTACGCTTAATCCAGTATAAACAAATGTATACAATTTATTATTCAAGAGACAAAATGTATCAATTCTACAGCACAATGACAGAGTCATGTCTTAAGTGTAAAACTAATATTGACTCAATAATCCCTGCTTTCTGGGAATGCTATCAAGTCCAAAAACGATGAGCGGAGCTAGAAAGTTGGCTGTCAGAAGTATTACTATTACAATGTAAAATGTAGTTTTATTCCGTCTGTCTGCATATTTCAAGACATGGCACATGGGGGTGTAGTGAGATACCCAATCGTCTGGACGATTCTCTTTTCATCGTTCATCTTGAAAAAACGTATACTAAAGCATGGAAATCAAACAATCCGCCATCATTAACACATTGGAAAAATGTTATGATTTATTATCGAAATATTGAAATAGCATGGGTGACCGAGAAAAACTAATTGGTACAATTTAAGGCCAAGTGGCACACAATAATGGGGGCACTGGGGATGGGGGTGTGAGCATGCGTGTCTGGACAGATGAGATGTAGTCGTTTGTGTGTCTGTACGTTTTTGTCCTTATGTATATGGCTGTATTTGGAGTGAAAAAAATACGGATTTTTTTTTTTTATATTTAAAAAGAATTATAATACTGCAAACTTTACTGCAAACATACATGGGACTCTGTGTGCTAAGGACTTTAGTATTTTTCCAACAGTGCAGTTGAGTCTGGCTCTGCACACTCCCACCTCCAATCTCAGCTTCATTATGTCTAAACACTCCCAGGCTTTATCAGTACAGTATCATACCCTTATATCACATTCCTCTCTGTGGAGGATTATACTGTATTTGTGTGTCATTGTGATGAGTGTGCATGTGTGTCTGCAGTATACAGTGTATAACGTTTTTGTGTTCCTTTCCTCCTTTTAGCTCCCAACCTGATGCCCCTGCGACAGCGCCCGGGAGACCCCTCACTGGCCCTGGGCTTTCAGAGGTTGGTAGAGGGGCTGGGCTCACCCGGAGGTCCTCAGGGCAAGGGATGTGGTCTATAATCTTCCTGCCCACCCCAGCCACACGCTCACCAGTTTCGCAGCCACTCCATTGGCCAGCTGGAGTTCCTTCCTATGCCTTCTCTCTTCCTCCCCCTCCCATCCCTCCCCACTCGCTGTCCCCCCCCTCCCCGTTCATCCATCCATCCGTCCGTCCTCTGAAGGCACTTGTTTTTCCACTCTGCTCTTCCACTCCTCCCATTTCCAGTCTCTGGAGGCTTTGTCTGATCTCCCACCCACAGGGGGCGCTACAGCCAGTCCACAACGCTCTGGCAGCTTTGTGTACACCCACACACACACACTCACTGCCAGGTCCCAACGCTTAGACTCCTGCAGCTTTGGGTACACACACACACTCACACACCCACACACACACTCAGCATGACTTGGGACTTGGATGAGCTGGCCGGCTTGACCCATGCATGTTTCTCATATATGTCTCTCTTATGAGATTTTGAATCTGTAGTTGATCATATGCATTATATTTTTACATTTTAGTAATTTAGCAGACGCTCTTATCCAAGACCGACATCCAGTAGTGAGTGCATACATACTTATTTTCCATACTGGTCCCCCATGCCCTACCAACTGAGCCACATGGGACTAGTATAGTCTCACACTTCATTTGTTCATCCTCTAGCCCTCCATCCATCCTCTTCCCTTCTCTTTATTCTCCCCTCTCCATTTCTTACCTTGCCCCCCTCTCTTTACCTCCCCATCCCTCACCCCTCTCCCTTTACCTACCCCTTCCCTCACCCCTCTCCCTTTACCTACCCCTTCCCTCACCCCTCTCCCTTTACCTACCCCTTCCCTCACCACTCTCCCTTTACCTACCCCCTCCCTCACCCCTCTCCCTTTTATCCCCCCTATCCCTCACCCCTCTCCCTTTACTTCCCCTTGCCCCTCACCCTTTCTCTTTACCTACCCTATCCCTCACCCCTTTCTCTTTACCTACCCTATCCCTCACCCCTTTCTCTTTACCTACCCTATCCCTCACCCCTTTCTCTTTACCTACCCTAACCCTCACCCCTTTCTCTTTACCTACCCTTTCCCTCACCCCTTTCTCTTTACCTACCCTATCCCTCACCCCTTTCTCTTTACCTACCCTATCCCTCACCCCTTTCTCTTTACCTACCCTAACCCTCACCCCTTTCTCTTTACCTACCCTTTCCCTCACCCCTTTCTCTTTACCCACCCTATCCCTCACCCCTTTCTCTTTACCTACCCTAACCCTCACCCCTTTCTCTTTACCTACCCTATCCCTCACCCCTTTCTCTTTACCTACCCTATCCCTCACCCCTTTCTCTTTACCTACCCTATCCCTCACCCCTTTCTCTTTACCTACCCTATCCCTCACCCCTTTCTCTTTACCTACCCTAACCCTCACCCCTTTCTCTTTACCTACCCTATCCCTCACCCCTTTCTCTTTACCCACCCTATCCCTCACCCCTTTCTCTTTACCTACCCTATTCCTCACCCCTTTCTCTTTACCTACCCTATTCCTCACCCCTTTCTCTTTACCTACCCTTTCCCTCACCCCTTTCTCTTTACCTACCCTATCCCTCACCCCTTTCTCTTTACCTACCCTATCCCTCACCCCTTTCTCTTTACCTACCCCCTCCCTCAGCCTTTCTCTTTACCTACCCAATCCCTCAGCCTTTCTCTTTACCTACCCTATCCCTCAGCCTTTCTCTTTACCTACCCCCTACCTCACCCCTTTCTCTTTACCTACCCCCTACCTCACCCCTTTCTCTTTACCTACCCCTAACCCTCACCCCCTTCTCTTTACCTACCCCCTCCCTCACCCCTTTCTCTTTACCTACCCCATTCCTCACCCCTTTCTCTTTACCTACCCTATTCCTCACCCCTTTCTCTTTACCTACCCTATCCCTCACCCCTTTCTCTTTACCTACCCTAACCCTCACCCCTTTCTCTTTACCTACCCTAACCCTCACCTCTTTCTCTTTACCTACCCTAACCCTCACCTCTTTCTCTTTACCTACCCTAACCCCTTTCTCTTTACCTACCCTAACCCCTTTCTCATTACCTACCCTAACCCTCACCTCTTTCTCTTTACCTACCCTAACCCTCACCCCTTTCTCTTTACCTACCCTAACCCCTTTCTCTTTACCTACCCTAACCCTCACCCCCTTCTCTTTACCTACCCCATTCCTCACCCCTTTCTCTTTACCTACCCTATTCCTCACCCCTTTCTCTTTACCTACCCTATCCCTCACCCCTTTCTCTTTACCTACCCTAACCCTCACCCCTTTCTCTTTACCTACCCCCTCCCTCACCCCTTTCTCTTTACCTACCCCCTCCCTCAGCCTTTCTCTTTACCTACCCTATCCCTCAGCCTTTCTCTTTACCTACCCTATCCCTCAGCCTTTCTCTTTACCTACCCTAACCCTCAGCCTTTCTCTTTACCTACCCCCTACCTCACCCCTTTCTCTTTACCTACCCTAACCCTCACCCCTTTCTCTTTACCTACCCCCTCCCTCACCCCTTTCTCTTTACCTACCCTAACCCTCACCCCTTTCTCTTTACCTACCCCCTCCCTCACCCCTTTCTCTTTACCTACCCTAACCCTCACCCCTTTCTCTTTACCTACCCTATCCCTCACCCCTTTCTCTTTCTCTTTACCTATCCTAACCCTCACCCCTTTCTCTTTACCTACCCTAACCCTCAGCCTTTCTCTTTACCTACCCTAACCCTCAGCCTTTCTCTTTACCTACCCTAGCCCTCACCCCCTTCTCTTTACCTACCCTAACCCCTTTCTCTTTACCTACCCTAACCCCTTTCTCATTACCTACCCTAACCCTCACCTCTTTCTCTTTACCTACCCTAACCCTCACCCCTTTCTCTTTACCTACCCTAACCCCTTTCTCTTTACCTACCCTAACCCTCACCCCCTTCTCTTTACCTACCCCATTCCTCACCCCTTTCTCTTTACCTACCCTATTCCTCACCCCTTTCTCTTTACCTACCCCCTCCCTCACCCCTTTCTCTTTACCTACCCCCTCCCTCACCCCTTTCTCTTTACCTACCCCCTCCCTCAGCCTTTCTCTTTACCTACCCTATCCCTCAGCCTTTCTCTTTACCTACCCTATCCCTCAGCCTTTCTCTTTACCTACCCAAACCCTCACCCCTTTCTCTTTACCTACCCCCTCCCTCACCCCTTTCTCTTTACCTACCCTAACCCTCACCCCTTTCTCTTTACCTACCCCCTCCCTCACCCCTTTCTCTTTACCTACCCTAACCCTCACCCCTTTCTCTTTACCTACCCTAACCCTCACCCCTTTCTCTTTACCTACCCTATCCCTCAGACTTTCTCTTTACCTATCCTAACCCTCACCCCTTTCTCTTTACCTACCCTAACCCTCAGCCTTTCTCTTTACCTACCCTAACCCTCAGCCTTTCTCTTTACCTACCCTAGCCCTCACCCCCTTCTCTTTACCTACCCCCTCCCTCACCCCCTTCTCTTTACCTACCCCCTCCCTCACCCCTTTCTCTTTACCTACCCTAACCCTCACCCCTTTCTCTTTACCTACCCCCTCCCTCACCCCTTTCTCTTTACCTACCCTATTCCTCACCCCTTCTCATTACCTACCCTATCCCTCACCCCTTCTCATTACCTACCCCCTCCCTCACCCCTTTCTCTTTACCTACCCTAACCCTCACCTCTTTCTCTTTACCTACCCTAACCCTCACCTCTTTCTCTTTACCTACCCTAACCCTCACCTCTTTCTCTTTACCTACCCTAACCCTCACCCCTTTCTCTTTACCTACCCTAACCCCTTTCTCTTTACCTACCCTCACCCCCTTCTCTTTACCTACCCTAACCCTCACCCCCTTCTATTTACCTACCCCTTCCCTCACCCCTTTCTCTTTACCTACCCCATTCCTCACCCCTTTCTCTTTACCTACCCTATTCCTCACCCCTTTCTCTTTACCTACCATATCCCTCACCCCTTTCTCTTTACCTACCCTTTCCCTCAACCTTTCTCATTACCTACCCTAACCCTCACCCCTTTCTCTTTACCTACCCTAACCCTCACCTCTTTCTCTTTACCTACCCTAACCCTCACCCCTTTCTCTTTACCTACCCTAACCCCTTTCTCTTTTTACCTACCCTAACCCTCACCCCCTTCTCTTTACCTACCCTAACCCTCACCCCCTTCTCTTTACCTACCCCTTCCCTCACCCCTTTCTCTTTACCTACCCCATTCCTCACCCCTTTCTCTTTACCTACCCTATTCCTCACCCCTTTCTCTTTACCTACCCTATCCCTCACCCCTTTCTCTTTACCTACCCTTTCCCTCAACCTTTCTCATTACCTACCCTAACCCTCACCTCTTTCTCTTTACCTACCCTATCCCTCACCTCTTTCTCTTTACCTACCCTATCCCTCACCCCTTTCTCTTTACCTACCCCCTCCCTCACCCCTCTCTCTTTGCATACCCTTTCCCTCACCCCTTTCTCTTTACCTACCCCCTCCCTCACCCCTCTCCATCCCTTAATCCTGTACGTGCCCCCCCGGCTAACTGCATTTATCTGTAGATCTAGATTCTAGTGTTAAGATCTGATTTCAATTTGCAGTAGAAAGCTTTTGATAGTTGCTTTTTTATAAGCTTGTTTTTGCTGACAATCTTTCATGTATCTTATCAGCCTAACCTCTCTCTTTCTCCCTATCCCTCTCTCACCTACTCTCGCTCTGTCTCTCACTCTCTCTCATTCTCTTCTCTCCATCCCTCAGGGATCTGAACCGGTCTGACTCAGACTCCTCCCTCTTCCTGTCCCAGAGCGAATCACAGCGCACCTACATATCTAAGCCCCTCCCACCAAAGCCCCTCCCCCAGCAGGGCCACAGCTCCAATGGGAGCAGGGCTCCCATTGACAGCCCCTTGATGATGTCATACGGCCTGGAGAAGAGCTCCAGTCTCGGGGAGCTCCGCGGCGGAGGAAGTCCCGCCCTCGCCCCTGCTTACTCCACACACTCCCTATGCCCCGCCTCCTTTGACCCTGATGCGCGGTCAGGGAAGGGGGACAGCCGTATCCCCCACATGCAGGCCAAGAAGAGCCCCCTGGAAGAGGACAGCTGTTTCACGGGCGAAGAGATCGACTCGGGCAACGGGCGCAAGAAACACACCTTCAAGATCTTCAAGAAGAGGAAGTAGGCGTAGTAAAATCACAGGGAGGCACCACAGAGGAAGAGCTACATTCCCGTTGTTCACACTATAGGCTAGCATACCACTTAGAATAAACCAGTGTATTGGGCATGCATTCGAAGGGGTCTACAACTAGTATGGATATTAGAACATGGCCGTGTACTAAGAATAAATAAGAGACATGGTCTAAAGACATATAAATTACATGAATTTAAGAAAAATAAATAAGTTACATGGACTAAAAACAAAAAAAGAAGTTACATAGACTAAAGAAAAAGAAATGTTGAAGAAATGTTTTAAGCTTTAAATGCGAATGCAGCAATAATTAAAGATATTATTTATAAAGTTGTTTGTGACCATACAGGCCAGCAAGGTTTTATTTGATATTATTTTTGTAATTTCTAATTTTAAGGGTACTTTAAGTGTTTTTTTTTTTTAGTTTATGTTTTGAAAGGGGTTTGGTACTAGGTACTTTACTTTTCCGGAGGCTGTGGGTACAGATAGATCACATATGTTCAATATTTATATATTTGAATGGAGTTGATACCAGCCAAAAGTTTGGACACACCTACTCATTCAAGGGTTTTTCTTTATTTTTACTGTTTTCTACATTGTAGAATAATAGTGAAGAAACCTATGAAGTAACGCCAAAAAAGTGTTAAACAATTCTAAATATATTTTATATTTGAGATTCTTCTAGGAAGCCACCCTTTGCCTTGACAACAGCTTTGCACACTCTTGGCATTCTCTCAACCAGCTTCATGAGGAATGCCTTTCAATTAACAGGTGTGCCTTGTTAAAAGTTCATTTGTGGAATTTCTTTCCTTCTTAATTTGTTTGAGCCTATCAGTTTTGTTGTGACAAGGTAGGGGTGGTATACAGAAGATAGCTCTATCTGGTAAAATACCAAGTCCATATTATGGCAAGAACAGCTCAAATAAGCAAAGATAAACGACAGTCATAACTTTAAAACATGAAGGTCAGTCAATCCGGAAAATGTCAAGAACTTTGAAAGTTTCCTCAAGTACAGTTGCAAAAACCATCAAGCGCTATGATGAAACTGGCTCTCATGAGGACCACCACAGGAAAGGAAGACCCAGAGTTACCTCTGCTGCAGAGCATACGTTTATTTTAGTTAAATGCACCTCAGATTGCAGCCCAAATAAATGCTTCACAGAGTTCAAGTAACAGACACATCTCAACATCAACTGTTCAGAGAAGACTGCGTGAATCAGGCCTTCATGGTCGATTTGCTGCAAAGAAACCACTACTAAAGGACACAAATAAGAAGAAGAGACTTGCTTGGGCCAAGAAACACGAGCAATGGACATTAGACCGGTGTAAATCTGTGCTTTGGTCTGATGATTTTTGGTTCCAACCGCCGTGTCTTTGTGAGACACAGAGTAGATGAACCGATGATCTCTGCATGTGTGGTTCCCACCATGAAACATGGAGGAGGAGGTGTGATGGTGCTTTGCTGGTGACACTGTCAGTGATTAATTTAGAATTCAAGGCACACTTAACGAGCATGTCTACCACAGCATTCTGCAGCGATACGCCATCCCATCTGGTGTATGCTTAGTGGAACTATCATTTGTTTTTCTACAGGACAATGACCCAAAACACCTCCCGGCAGTGTAAGGGCTATTTGACCAAGAAGGAGAGTGATGGAGTGCTGCATCAGATGACCTGGCCTCCACAATCACCCGATCTCAACCCAATTGTGATGGTTTGGGATGAGTTTTACTGCAGAGTGAAGGAAAAGCAGCCAACAAGTGCTCAGCATATGTGGGAACTTATTCAAGACTGTTGGAAAAGCATTCCAGGTGAAGCTAGTTGAGAGAATGCCAAGAGTGTGCAAAGCTGTCAAGGCAAAATCTTAGAAGATTTGCAAATATAACATATATTTTGATTTGTTTAACACTTTTTGGGTAACTATATGATTCCATATGTGTTATTTCATAGTTTTGATATCTTCACTATTATTCTACAATGTAGAAAATAGCAAAAATAAAGAAAAACCCTTGAATGAGTAGATGTGTCCCAAATTTTTTAAGGTGCTTTTTGTTCAAGTTTAGGCTCAATCCATGTCTGGGAAACCGGCCCAATGTATCCTGCCAAAGATGTACGCTACTGTTCAAAAGTTTGGGGCCACTTCGAAATGTCCTTGTTTCTGAAAGAAAAGCAATTTTTTTGTCCATTAAAATAACATCAAATTGATCAGAAATACATTGTCGACATTGTTAATGTTGTAAATTACTATTGTAGCTGGAAATGGCAGATTTTTTTAATGGAATATCTACATAGGTGTACAGAGGCCCATTATCAGCAACCATCACTCCTGTGTTCCAATGGCACGTTGTGTTAGCTAATCCAAGTTTATCATTTTAAAAGGCTAATTGATCATTAGAAAATAATTTTGCAATTTATGTTAGCACAGCTGAAAACTGTTGTGCTGATTTAAAGAAGCAATAAAACTGGCCTTCTTTAGACTAGTTGAGTATCTGGAGCATCAGCGTTTGTGGGTTCGATTACAGGCTCAAAATGGCCAGAAACAAATAACTTTCTTCTGAAACTCGTCAGTCTATTCTTGTTCTGAGAAATGAAGGATATTCCATGTGAGAAATTGCCAAGAAACTGAAGATCTCGTACAACGCTGTGTACTACTCCCTTCACAGAAAAGCGCAAACTGTCTCTAACCAGAATAAAAAGAGGAGTGGGAGGCCCCGGTGCACAACTGAGCAAGAGGACAAGCACTTTAGAGGGTCTAGTTTGAGAAACAGATGCCTCACATGTCCTCAACTGGCAGCTTCATTCAATAGTACCCCCAAAACACCAGTCTCAACGTCAACAGTGAAGCGGCGAGTCCGGGATGCTGGCCTTCTAGGCAGAGTTCCTCTGTCCAGTGTCTGTATTCTTTTGCCCATCTTAATTTTTTATTTTTATTGGCCAGTCTGAGATATGGCTTTTTCTTTGCAACTCTGCCTAGAAGGCCAGCATCCTGGAGTCGCTATGCTTTCAACCATCTAAAAGCACAACCAAATTCCAACGAAGTTGTCAGCGAAATGTTTATCACAGCGCTTTTAACCATTTAAATGCACAGCAAAGTTCAAATGGGAATGCAATGCCAGATATGCTTTATCTTATAGCAGAACCAAATGACCTAGATTGTAGATGATATTACATTAAAAGTACATAATGCAAGTGATAAATGTGGTTCGAGATTCTGCACAGATTGTTACAGCCATTGTGAACATCTCCACAGACCTGCGACGACCTATGCGTGCTATCTTGGACATGCACACTTGATATTATTACATAAGAATACATTTTTTGAGGCCTCCCGAGTTGCACAGCGGTCTAAGGCTGCATCGCAGGGCTAGCTGCGTCACTACAGATCCTGGTTTGATCCCAGGCTGTGTCGCAGCCGGCTACGCCCGGGAGACCCATGAGGCAGTGCACAATTGTCCCAGCGTCGTCCGGGTTAGGGGAAGGTTTGTCTGGCTGGGTTGTTCTTGACCCATCGCGCTCTAGCGACTCCTGTGGCGGTCCGGGCGCAATATACAGTCGCCAGGTGTACGGTGTTTCCTCTGACACATTGGTGCAGCTGGCTTCTGAGTTAAGCGAGCATTTTGTCAAGAAACAGTGCTGCTTGGCAAGGTTGTGTTGTGCACAGCTCTTGACCTTCGCCTATCCCGAGTCCGTACAGGAGTTGCAGCAATGGGACAAAACTTTAATACCAATTGGGGAGAAAAAGGGGTAAAAAAAGAAGACATTTATAGTCACGGTAACCTCAATATGTGGCCATGGATGTTACTCATTTTAAAGTTGAATGTTAAATTAGTTTGTAAGATAGCCTTAACTTTAGGCTATTTGATAATTCAACCAAACATCAACATGTAAAAGGAGATGTATCCACTGCTTGGATAGTTTCATCTGAGCCACTGACTTAACCTCATTCTTTATCTTTTATTTTTGGGTGAGTTGGAGACGTGAGTCCAACATTCTATATACAAAAGTATGTGGACAGCCCTTCAAATTAGTGGATTCGGCTATTTCAACCACACCGTTGCTGACGGGTGTATAAAATCGAGTACACAGCCATGTAATCTCTATTGGCAAACATTGGCAGTAGAATGGCCTTACTGAAAATCTGAGTGACTTTCAACGTGGCACCGTCATAGGATGCCACCTATCCAACAAGTTTGTCCAATTTCTGCCCTGCTAGAGCTGCCCCGGTCAACTGTAAGTGCTGTTATTGTGAAGTGGAAATGTCTAGGAGCAACAACGGCTCAGCCGCGAAGTGGTAGGCCACACAAGCTTGCAGAACGGGACCGCTGAAGTGCATAGCGCTTAAAAATCATCTGTCCTCAGTTACAACACTCACTACCGAGTTCCAAACTGCCTCTGGATGCAACGACAGCACAATAACTGTTAATCTGGAGCTTCATGAAATGGGTTTCCATGGCCGAGCAGCTGCACACAAGCCTAAGATCACCATGCACAATGCCAAGCGTCGGCTGGAGTGGTGTAAGTCTCGCCGCCATTGGACTCTAGAGCAGTGGAAAAGCGTTCTCTGGGTGATTAATCATGCTTCACCCATCTGGCAGTCCGACAGACGAATCAGGCTTTGGCTGATGCCAGGAGAATGCTACCTCCCCAATGCATAGTGCCAACTGTAAAGTTTGGTGGAAGAATAATAATAGTCTGGGGCTGTTTTTCATGGTTCGGGCTAGGCCCTTTAGTTCCAGTGAAGGGAAATCTTAACGCTAGAGCATAGAATGGCATTCTGGACTATTCTGTACTTCCAACATTGGGGCAACAGTTTGGGGAAGGTCCTTTGCATGACAATACCCCTGTGCACAAAGCGAGGTCCATACAGAAATGGTTTGTGGAGATCGGTGTGGAAGAACTTCACTGGCCTGCACAGAGCCCTGACCTCAACCCTATCGAACACCTTTGGGATGTATTGGAATGGCGACTACGAGCCAGGCCTAATCGCCCAACATCAGTGCCCAACCTCACTAATGCTCTTGTGGCTGAATGGAAGATGTCCCCGCAGCAATGTTCCAACATCTAGTGGAAAGCCTTCCCAGAAGAATAAAGACTGTTATAGCAGCAAAGGGGGGACCATCTCCATATTAATGCCTATGATTTTGGAATAAGATGTTCGAAAAGAAGGTGTCCACATACTTTTGGTCATGTAGTGTATAATTTGTTAACTTGTCCACAAGGATCACACCCTTTTTTTTCAAATTTCACCTAAAATGACATACCCAAATCTAACTGCCTGTAGCTCAGGACCTGAAGCAAGGATATGCATATTCTTGATACCATTTGAAAGGAAACACTTTGAAGTTTGTGGAAATGTGAAATGAATGTAGGAGAATATAACACATTAGATCTGGTAAAAGATAATACAAATAAATATCCATGTGTGTTTTTGTATTTGTTTTACCATCATCTTTGAAGTGCAAGAGAAAGGCATTATTATTATTCCAGCCCAGGCATCATTTAGATTTTGGCCACTAGATGGCAGCAGTGTATGTGCAAAGTTTTAGACTGATCCAATTAACCATTTCGTTTCTGTTATTTTTTTTTAATCAAGACTGCCCAAATGTGCCTAATTGGTTTATTAATACCTTTTCAAGTTCATAACTGTGCACTCTCCTCAAACAATAGCATGGTATTCTTTCACTGTAATAGCTACTGTAAATTGGACAGTGCAGTTAGATTAACAAGAATTTAAACTTTATACCAATATCAGATATGTCTATGTCCTGGGAAATGTTGTTACTTACAACCTCATGCTAATCGCATTAGCCTACATTAGCTCAATCGTCCCGGGGGGGCCCACCATACCTGTAGAGGTTAGTAGGCTATTTATTGTATTTCAAAAGTGATATTGAATTGTTCAGTTTTCAATGCCACTAAATATCAAAACTTGAAGGAGATGTATCTTCTGCTTGGATAGTTCCATCTGTGCCACGGACTTAGTCTGGCTTTAATTTCAGTTTGTCTACAAATGAATGATTGTTATTTGTATTTATTATGGATCCCCATTAGCTACTCTTCCTGGTGTCTGGTGAAATTAAGGCAGTTATACAATTTTAAAAACATAATAGATTCATTACAGAATTCACAACACACTTAAGTGTGTGCCCTCAAGCCCATACTCCACTACCACAGATCTACAGCGCAAAAGCCATGTGTACGTGTGTGTATAGTGCATATGTTATCATGTGTGTATGCATGTGTCTGAGCCTATGTTTGTGTTTCTTCACAGTCCCCTTCACAGTAGATGTTGTATTTTTACCTGCTTTTTAAATCTGATTCTACTGCTTGCATCAGTTACCAGTCTCTTCTGGACTTGGACTGTGAGGAGACCTCTGCTGGCATGTCTTGTGGGGTATGCATGGGTGTCCGAGCTGTGTGCTAGTATTTTAAACAGACAGCTCGGTACTTTCAGCTTATCAAAACCTCTTACAAAAACAAGTAATGAGGAAAGTCAATCTCTCTTCCACTTTGAGCATGAGAGATTGACATGCATGTCATTAATGTTAGCTCTCTGTGTACTTTCAAAGTCCCTCTGTGGCACCTGACCACACGACTGGTGTGACAAAACCACAGACCTGCCTTGTTGATAGTGTTGTTAAGAAGGCAGAACTGCGCTTTATTATGGATAGACTTCTCCCCATTATAGCTACTGTTGTATCAATATGTTTTGACCATAACAGTTTACATTCCAGGGTTACTCCAAGTAGTTTAGTCACCTCATCTTGATCAATTTCCACATTATTATTCATTACGAGATGTAGTTGAGGTTTAGGGTTTAGTGAATGATTTGTCCCAAATACAATGCTTTTATTTTTGGAAATAATTAGGACTAGCTTATTCCTTGCTACCCATTCCGAAACTATCTGCCAGCTCTTTGTTAAGTGTTGCAGTCATTTCAGTCAGTCTAGTAACTGACGTGTATAGTGTTGAGTCATCCGCATACATAGACACACTGGCCTTACTCAATGTCGTTATATTGGATTCACACCTCTATCTCAACCAAAAAGTAAGTTCAAGAATAGGAGTAAATCAAGTCAAACTTTAAATGCAATTTAAATCTTCCAAGCAGAAGATACATCTCCTTCAAATGTTGATAATTGGCTGCGTTGACAACCAAACACAACTCAATATCACTAAATATCATTACATTTGAAATCAATCAGAGCTTGAAACCCTAGGCCTTTCATCATTCATTTGCTCTGTTAAACATACCCTTTGGAATGACTTTGATAGCAACAGTGGATCTATTGAATTTTTAAGTGGAGTGTTCTACAGCCATTGTCATGATAGCACATTGATAATAGTCAGTGATCAATTCTCCACTAGGAGGTGCTTCTAAGCCTACTGTTTTCTTCTGATTGTTGAAGATCTGACATTGTTTTAAAGGTACAAATTCAACAGATTTTTACATGGTTTGTTTATGTTGAAATGTGGTTACCATGATGACATAATCCTGTGGTTGAGGACATATTGTGATGTCAAATTCCACTTCACAATACGTTGTCAAATTACATTGAAACAAAGTTGATTCAACTAGTTTGTGCCCTGTAGGTTGTTGCCACCTGTAGATAAAGATGTGATTTAAAGCTTTGTAACACATATACACACACACACACACACACACACACACACACACTGTTTACTCTGTTTCAGTATAGTTATTGTATGCGTGTTATTGAGTGTATCATGACTCGGCGGCTTTTCATCTAACTTCCTGTCTGGGAATAATCAGCACTATGAAGAGAGTTTTGTTTTCCTCTTGTTTTGCAAAGCAAATAAATATAAATCTCTGATTGTGTGATTCACTTGTTAAGGAGAATATGATTATGAACACAGATAGGTATCTTCTCTCCTTTAACTCAGCTGTGTGACTGGGTATGAGTCCTAATCCATATAAAGTGCACTACTTTTGTAGTATTTTCTAGGGGATAGGGCATAGTTGCGGGAATTAAGGATGCCCTTTCTGACACCCACATTTTGTAGGGCAAGTCACTACTTTGATGCTTGCAGAGAATAACAGGGTGCAGAGAATGACACAGTGCCAAGGTTCTTTGCACTCTGGGACAGAGACACTGTGAAGTTGTCAACCGTGATGGAGATGTCTTGGAGCGGGCAGGCCTTCCCCGGGAGGAAGAGCAACTCCATCTTGTCGAGGTTGAGCTTGAGGTGGTGGGCCAATATAGAGTGTGCAGAACCTGAGACGACCAGTCCTGAGAGGGTGGAGAGGATGATCTGATGGTTCACGGTGTAGAAGGCTAGGAGGACGAAAAACAAAACATCCACATCAAATTAAATATTTTTCTTAATCAAATAACATGGAAAACAACCACTTTTTTTGCGGTATTAATTGACCATCCTTACAAACCAAATGTACATCACTGTATTGCAGATAGGATGGTCATCTAGGTTAGTACCTGTAGACTTTCAATCACCATGATGAAAAAAATGCACAATACAGTAATTGAGTACTTTGAGACATCACGTGGTTTGTGATGGTGTGTTGTGTCTCAGTTGGTAGAGCATGGTGCTTGCAATGCTAAGGTTGTGGGTTCAAGTCCTGCGGGGGACCAGTGTGAAAATGTATCCAGTTACTCTAGATAAGAGCATCTAGTGAAAAGGAATGAATAAACCATTTCAATTTTCACATAGAAATAGGTTGCATTTGCAAAGTGCTTCAAGAAACTGGAAAACGTGTACCAAGCAAGTGTTTTATATTCCACAAGTATTATCAGATTAACTGTTTTGTACAGATAATTATCAGACAAGTTATAAATACTGGTAAAAAAATTAAACGTTGTGCACTGGGCCTTTACTAGTCTTGTATAAGCGGACCGTCCCGTGACAAGCCATTGTTTACAGACGGCTTGTTGTGGAAGCTTCCGTAGCTTGGCGAAAGGGCGACCCTGGATACAAACGTGTTTTAAACGCTTATTTGACAGCGAAGAACACATCTAATCACTACAAGGCAGCTCTTAGAAATGGACTCTTATGCTCTTTTGCTAGCCCTGCTATGGCTAGAAAGGAGGATACTGCCTAGCATTTGTACTAATTTGTATTGTAAATTGAAGCCGCTGCTGTCTCAGGTAATGCGTACTACTATTACGTCTCAATGCCAACAGTATGTAGGGCGGATTGGGGTCGATTTTGACAATTTAATTTCCATTGCTATGCAGCCTTTGGTTATCAATAATAGGTTGGAAAGTAATGACCCAGCGTTTGTTGACACTCCATGTGATTTCAAAGCCTGAAAGGGTTTGAAATTCATTTGCCTAAATGTTCCCAGCCTTTTTAGTCCAAAAATGGACTACATCAAGATCTGGGCTGACCAGGCGGATCCAGATATTTGTATTTGATCAGAAACATGGTTATCTGAGAACATTGTGGATTCTGAGATTACTATTGATGGTTTTCAGGGCAGATAGAATGGGCAAAGGTGGTGGTGTTGCTATCTACACAAAAAGTTACCTTTCTGTGTCTTTTAAAGGCTTTGTCCAGTCCTAAGCAATTAGAATGTATAGCTTTACGTATTCAACTAGGTTCTAATTGTAAAGTAACTGTTCTGGGAGTCTACCACCCTCCCTTCGCTAAGAAATGTTTGTTAACTAGTCGCACTGACGAAATATCTTCCTTTTCTACTTCTGAAATGTTGGTCATAGGTGACTTTAACCTGTCCTGGGGAACTCAAGACTTTTAAAGGATTTTTGTAATAACCTCACTCAGTTGATTACTAAACCCAAATGTCCAAATCTGAGGGATTCTACTAAATCAACAATAATTGACCTTGTCAAACTCTCCCTTGATGTTAGTGATCAATGTCCTATTGTTTGTTTTAGAGATGTTAGGACTCATAGGGGAAAACCATGTATTATTATCAGGATACATTTTAAACTATTTTGTGAAAAAGTTTTTTTTACATGACGTCTACCATTGTGATCTTAATGGTGTCTTAGCTATACCTGTAACGACGAGAGTCGGGAAGCAAGTTCAGGGAGTGAGTGATTTAATAAATAAACAATACAAACCAGGAACAAACGCACAGACATGAAACAGAAACAATAACGCCTGGGGAAGGAACCAAAGTGAGTGACATATATATAGGGAAGGTAATCAAGGAGGTGATTGAGTCCAGGTTAGTGTCATGAGGCGCTGGTGTGTGTAATGATGGTGACAGGTGTGCGGGATAATGAGCAGCCTGATGACCTAGAGGCCGGAGAGGGAGCACACATGGCAGTACCCTCTACCAGAGGCGTGGCTTCAGCCGCAGGACGTCGACCAAAGGGGCATTTCCTGGGATCAGGGAACCTGTCAATCCGGCTGAGTCTCCCGAGCATGGTGACCTAGAGCGCCAGAGAGAGAGAGCATGTGACAATACCGGAATCTGAATTGTCTCTAAGTCACTTTAAAACTGTTTTTAACAACATTTACATTTACATTTAAGTCATTTAGCAGACGCTCTTATCCAGAGCGACTTACAAATTGGTGCATTCACCTTATGATATCCAGTGGAACAACCACTTTACAATAGTGCATCTAACTCTTTTAAGGGGGGGGGGGGGGGTTAGAAGGATTACTTTATCCTATCCTAGGTATTCCTTAAAGAGGTGGGGTTTCAGGTGTCTCCGGAAGGTGGTGATTGACTCCGCTGACCTGGCGTCGTGAGGGAGTTTGTTCCACCATTGGGGTGCCAGAGCAGCGAACAGTTTTGACTGGGCTGAGCGGGAACTGTACTTCCTCAGAGGTAGGGAGGCGAGCAGGCCAGAGGTGGATGAACGCAGTGCCCTTGTTTGGGTGTAGGGCCTGATCAGAGCCTGAAGGTACGGAGGTGCCGTTCCCCTCACAGCTCCGTAGGCAAGCACCATGGTCTTGTAGCGGATGCGAGCTTCAACTGGAAGCCAGTGGAGAGAGCGGAGGAGCGGGGTGACGTGAGAGAACTTGGGAAAGTTGAACACCAGACGGGCTGCGGCGTTCTGGATGAGTTGTAGGGGTTTAATGGCACAGGCAGGGAGCCCAGCCAACAGCGAGTTGCAGTAATCCAGACGGGAGATGACAAGTGCCTGGATTAGGACCTGCGCCGCTTCCTGCGTGAGGCAGGGTCGTACTCTGCGAATGTTGTAGAGCATGAACCTACAGGAACGGGTCACCGCCTTGATGTTAGTTGAGAACGACAGGGTGTTGTCCAGGATCACGCCAAGGTTCTTAGCACTCTGGGAGGAGGACACAATGGAGTTGTCAACCGTGATGGCGAGATCATGGAACGGGCAGTCCTTCCCCGGGAGGAAGAGCAGCTCCGTCTTGCCGAGGTTCAGCTTGAGGTGGTGATCCGCCATCCACACTGATATGTCTGCCAGACATGCAGAGATGCGATTCACCACCTGGTTATCAGAGGGGGGAAAGGAGAAGATTAATTGTGTGTCGTCTGCATAGCAATGATAGGAGAGACCATGTGAGGATATGACAGAGCCAAGTGACTTGGTGTATAGCGAGAATAGGAGAGGGCCTAGAACAGAGCCCTGGGGGACACCAGTGGTGAGAGCACGTGGTGCGGAGACAGATTCTCGCCACGCCACCTGGTAGAAGCGACCTGTCAGGTAGGACGCAATCCAAGCGTGGGCCGCGCCGGAGATGCCCAGCTCGGAGAGGGTGGAGAGGAGGATCTGATGGTTCACAGTATCAAAGGCAGCCGATAGGTCTAGAAGGATGAGAGCAGAGGAGAGAGAGTTAGCTTTAGCAGTGCGGAGCGCCTCCGTGACACAGAGAAGAGCAGTCTCAGTTGAATGACTAGTCTTGAAACCTGACTGATTTGGATCAAGAAGGTCATTCTGAGAGAGATAGCAGGAGAGCTGGCCAAGGACGGCACGTTCAAGAGTTTTGGAGAGAAAAGAAAGAAGGGATACTGGTCTGTAGTTGTTGACATCGGAGGGATCGAGTGTAGGTTTTTTCAGAAGGGGTGCAACTCTCGCTCTCTTGAAGACGGAAGGGACGTAGCCAGCGGTCAAGGATGAGTTGATGAGCGAGGTGAGGTAAGGGAGAAGGTCTCCGGAAATGGTCTGGAGAAGAGAGGAGGGGATAGGGTCAAGCGGGCAGGTTGTTGGGCGGCCGGCCGTCACAAGACGCGAGATTTCATCTGGAGAGAGAGGGGAGAAAGAGGTCAAAGCACAGGGTAGGGCAGTGTGAGCAGAACCAGCGGTGTCGTTTGACTTAGCAAACGAGGATCGGATGTCGTCGACCTTCTTTTCAAAATGGTTGACGAAGTCATCAGCAGAGAGGGAGGAGGGGGGAGGAGGGGGAGGAGGATTCAGGAGGGAGGAGAAGGTGGCAACAACATTGCAGATAAGCATGCCCTGTTTTAAAAAACGAAGAGGTCAAAATAGATTGAATTCTTGGTTCACACCTGAATTATCTGAGTTCATACGCAATAGAGATATTGCCTGGGCCATGGCTAGAAGTACTGACTCTGGCCGGGACTGGCAATCCTTCCAAAAATTGAGAAATCTATGTGTAAAACTTATTTGAAAAGCAAAGTCTGATTATTATATTAACACTAGCTGACTGTACTGGAAATCCATATAAATTCTGTGAAACTGTGAAAACGTTAAAGTGTTCCCTTACTCTTCCCTTACAAATGAATGTAGCGTCTGACACGATTACTGACCAAGGTGATATAATTAATGAATTTAATCAACATTTTACTTCTGCAGGCTCTCTCTTTGATATAATTCAAAAACCTACTCACTGTGACAATGTACTGGATGTTGATGGGGGAATTTTACTGAATCATTTTGAAAATGTCAGACAGGGTCCTTGCTGTGATGTTGGCATTAGACATTAAGAAATCTCCAGGGGCCGACCATTTGGATCCAGGTCTGCTCAAGTCTGCAGCGTCCCTTATTGTTGGTTCAATAACTCACATCTTTATTTTAATATGTATCAGGAAATATTCCAAAAGTGTGGAAATCATTGTATGTGCTGCCCCCAACATGATTGTTGTGATCTTGATAACTATCATCCCATATCAAGGCTTTCTTGTCTAGCTAAGATTCTTGAAACCTTGGTGAATGTGCAACTTCGTTCTGTTTTTATCTGTGAACTGTATTTTGAATGTACATCAATCAGGGTTTAGACCAGGGCACAGTACTAGTACTGCAACCACATCAGTTCTAAATGATATTGTCAATGCTTTTGGATGCTAATATGCATTTTGCTGCCCTTGTTATAGATTTGTCAAAAGCTTTTGATACAGTTGATCATTCTATCTTATTGAGTAAGTTGTCTGTGTTAAGCCTTGGCACTGATGCCTGTTTGTGGTTTCAGAATGATCTTAGTGACAGAACCCAAGCTATTATGATAGACAGGGTTAAATCCACATTTCTTGAAGTACTTAAAGGGGTACCCCAGGGTTCAATTTTGGGGCCATTGTTGTTCACATGGTATATAAATTACATTGGAAATACTGTTGACACCTGTAACATTCATCTCTATGCAGATGACACAGATATTTATTCAGTGCATCTTCAGTGCAACCCAGGCCATTTGTGACCTTCAGTGTGATTTTGACTCAATCCAAAAATCACTTACTGATGTTAAATTCGTGTTAAATGCAAATAAAAGCAAGTTTATGCTGTTCTGTAGGTGTTGACCCTGAGGACGTGCGTATTTACACTCCAAATGGAGCCCAAATTTAGCAACTTTCTCACTATAAGTACTTGGATATTGTCACGATCGTCGTATGAATCGGACCAAGGTGCAGCGTGGTATGCGTACATTCTTCTTTATTTAAGAATGAACACTGAACAAACGAACAAAATAACAAAACGTGAAGCTAATATGAGTAGTGCAGACAGGCAACTAAACATAGAACAATAACCCACAAACAGCAAAGGGAAAATGGCTACCTAAATATGATCCCCAATTAGAGACAACGATAAACAGCTGCCTCTGATTGGGAACCATATCAGGCCACCATAGGCATACAAATCACCTAGACCTACAAAAACGCTAGACATACAAAAAACCCTAGACAATACAAAAACTAACGTACCCACCCTAGTCACACCCTGACCTAACCAAAATATAAAGAAAACAAAGATATCTCGGGTCAGGGCGTGACAGGTATCTGGATGATGACAAGTTGTTTTTTGAAACACACATTGAAAACTTGACAAAGGAGATGAGATCTATGATTGTTTTTTATCTAGAAATAAATCCAGCCTCAGTTTTGAAAATAGAAGGAAGATTGTTCAAACAACATTTCTCCCTGTAATAGACTATGGTGACATTATTTATATGCATGTGGAAGCCTCTGTTTTGAAACCATGGGACTCAGTATTCCATTCAGCAATACGTTTTATCACTGTGGATGGTTTTAAGACTCATTGTATTCTTTGCGAACATGTGGGATGGACCTCTCTGTCTGTAAGAAGAGCTGCGCTTTCTTTCATTTAATTACAAAGCGGTCTTGCAGAAACTTTCTCTGTACATTACTTCATTGATTAATATTAGACGTACAAATTACCAAACCCATTCTCAGGAATGGATAACTCTGGAGATCCCACAGAATTGGGAATTGGGAAAATCTGCTTTTAGTTTTTTTTTCTCCTTGTGTATGCATAATTCCTTGTAATTAGATATTCTGGTGCTTTTCTAGCATTTTACATTATTGATTGGAGACTTGTGTTACAGAATAGGATTGCTTTTCTTAAATATATTTAATGTTGTGTATTATGTGTTTTATTATAGTGTTTTATTGATGTATTGGGTTTTTATTTGTAAACGTATACAGGGCTCTCTTGTAAAAATAGTTTTATCTCAATGTGACTCACTGTTTAAATTAATGTTAATAAAAATGTAACACGTGAAATTGTAAATATTGTTCCTATAGATACTAAACATGCCTCTGTTGACTGGAAACGTTATTTTAGTGAAACCGCATAGTTTCGATTTGGTTAATCAAGGACACCAGGCTCTGGAAGCTTCCGCAACGAGCCGTCTGTAAACAAGGGCTTGTTGCGGGACGAAGCAAAGTACGCAACAGGACTACAAATGATCTCATTCACAAATCAGGAGTGTCCATGACGTCAGAGCTTGTAAGAAAGGTCCCTCTTTAAATAAAGCCAGTCTTTGTGGATCAGGTATAATCCAGACATTTTGACATGTTAAAATGTGCATTTTTACATTGAATTCATGGCTAATACATTGGATTGTTCCATGAGTGATTCATTTCCATTTCCACCCCTGGGTATAATATAATCATGGTGCAAGCTCACTTCATCAAGCTTTGTTTTATGCATTGGAAATCAATAGTACACTCCAAATAACTTGGTTTGAGCACGATGGTAGCAACATCAAGAATCTGGGTTTAGTTTTGTTATGCATTACATTTCTTGGGATAAATTACTGCTAATTAAATGACCATAGCTACATCCCAAATGGCACCCTATATAGTGCACTACCTTTGACCAGGGCCCATAGGGTGCAGAAGTGTTACAGCGATAAAATAGCTAATGAATGCGTAACCTCATCACCAGGCTTTGAGAGGAAGTGTGTGATGTTTGAGTAACGGGTGAGTGACTGCAACATCAAAAATCACCAGTCAGTCGTCAATGAATCACATTTATTTATAAAGCTCTATTTACAGCCGCCGAGGTCTCAAAGTGCTGTACAGAAACCCAGCTTAAAACCCCAAACAGCAGGCAATGCAGATGTAGAAGCACCGTGGCTAGGAAAAACTCCCTAGGAAGGCAGAACCTAGGAAGAAACCTAGAGAGGAACCAGGCTCTGAGGGGTGGCCAGTCCCCTTCTGGCTGTGACGGGTGGAGATTATAACAGTACATGGCCAAGATGTTCAAACGTTCATAGATGACCAGCAGGGCCAAATAAAAATAATCACAGTGGTTGTAGAGGGTGCAACCGGTCAGCACCTCAGGAGTAAATGTCAGTTGGCTTTTCATAGCTGATCATTCAGAGTTAGAGACAGCAGGTGCGGTAGAATGAGAGTCCAAAACAGCAGGTCCGGGACAAGGTAGCACGTCCGGGGAACAGGTCAGGGTTCCATAGCCGCAGGCAGAACAGTTGAAACTGGAGCAGCAGCACGACCAGGTGGACTGGGGACAGCAAGGAGTCATCAGACCAAGTAGTCCTGAGGCATGGTCCTAGTGCTTAGGTCCTCCGAGAGAAAGAGCAAGAGAAGGAGAAAGAGAGCGAGAATTAGGGGGAGCATAGTTAAATTCCACATCTTAGCTCAGCTATTGGAGTTAGGGTTGAGCCGGGATGTGGACTAGAAGTAAGAGTTGAGCCAAGATGAAGTGAGGGTTAGGGGCAGGGTTGAGGTTTGAGCCAAGATGAAGTGAGGGTTAGGGGCAGGGTTGAGGTTTGAGCCGGGATGTGGACTAGAAGTAAGGGTTAGGGTTGAGCCAAGATGAAGTGAGGGTTAGGGGCAGTGTTAGAGTCTGGCATGAGCCTGGAGTTGACATTAAGCTAGAGTTTGGTTATGGTTATGTTTGAGCTGGGAGTGGACATGAAGCTAGAGTTAGGGTTATGGTTATGGTTGAGCTGGGAGTGGACATGAAGCTAGAGTTAGGGTTATGGTTATGTTTGAGCTGGGAGTGGACATGAAGCTAGAGTTAGGGTTATGGTTATGGTTGAGCTGGGAGTGGACATGAAGCTAGAGTTAGGGTTATGGTTAGGGTTGAGCTGGGAGTGGACATGAAGCTAGATTTTGGTTATGGTTCTCAATCCTAGACATAGCCCTAACCTTAATCAAATCAACAATTATTTAATTTGCCCCTCCCCCCACCACATGGCAAAAATAAATGCCTGACCTGGAGTTAATGTGCTTTTGAGTGACATTGGCAGAACTGTTGAGGCTAGAAAGCGAGGGGAGAGTCAAAAGACAGACAAATGAGAGAGGAGGCATATGGAGGGAGATGAGAGGAAAGGGAGGCAGGGAAAGAAAGAAGGAGGGAGAGAAAAGGAGGAGAAGGGGGAGAGTGAGGGAAGGATGTGGAGAGAGAAGGAGGGAGATAAAGAGAAGGGGAGAGGGTGGAGGGGTGAAAGAACGGGAGGGAGAGAGAAGAGAATGAGGGGGATAAAGGAGGTATAGAGACAGTCATGAGATAAATGAGAAAAATGTCAAACCAACATCTATTCCCATTGAATGAAATCTATTGAGAAAAACATCAACCCTGTGACACTAATCGTTTCCTACTGACTGCAATGTATTGAGAAAAATGTTAACCATGCGACACTCGTCTTTTCCTATTTACTGCAATGTACAGTATTGAGAAAAACATCAACCCTGTGACACTCATATTTTCCCATTGACTGCAATCTATTGAGGAAAATGTCAGCTACTGTGACATTACTATTTTGCAAAAACCTGCCAGATGACATTTTCCTATGATATCGTGTTGTGGATCTGTTTAATTTTTAATTGGGGGATTCTCAATAATCATTTCCACGATAACACATTGGTAGTAGTCAGTTAATAATAGCAAAGCTTTGTTAAAACCCTGAATGGGCGACCAAAGGGCAGCTGTAGATAGATAAATTCTCCAGTAAGAGGTGCTGCCTAGTGGCTGGTCACCAGCATATAGATTCTGGCATATAAGATCTGACATTGTTTCAAAGGTACAAATAATACATTTTTTATTCATGGTTTGTCTATGGTTACCATGATGACATAATCCTGTGGTTGAAATTCACCCTCAAAACAACAGTTTGTTGATGACTTTTTTTAAATTCAATGTATTTAAACATAGATTCCAGGTCACAATACCTTGACAAATTACTTTGAATTAAGTTGATTCAACAAGTTTGTGCCCAATGGAAAGACAAACATCTCAGCAGAGACAGGCTAATTACTGATGCCAATCTAGATTTATGACTCTCTCTCTCTCTCAGGCTAGCTAGAGATCTTATCTCAAAGGCAAAACATCAAGTCCCAGCACGGCCCTATTCTGGTGTGTCAGAACTGATTTAATCGACAGGCTCAGCCCGACTTCATTTTCCGTCTCCCAGATCTAAGCGGAGACTGCCAATGTCTTGCCAGAATCCCCCCAGAAGTGGCCCTATGCAAATTTGTATTAATATTACCCATGCACCCCCCTGATAGTTTTCAATTAAGTTGCATTATACTATATAAAAATACAAACAACTGTAACAACCTTAAACAATGAACAACTAGACATGGAGTCGTTCATTATCATGCTGAAACATGAGGTGATGGCAATGGATGAATGGCACGACAATGGGCCTCAGGATTTCATCACGGTATCTCTTTGCATTCAAATTGCCATCGATAAAATGCAATTGTGTTCGTTGTCCGTAGCTTTTGCCTGTCAATACCATAACGCCACTGCCACCAAGGGGCACTCTGTTCACAACGTTGGCATCAGCAAACTACTCATCCACACAACGCCATACACGTGGTCTGCGGTTATGAGGCCAGTTGGACGTACTGCCAATGTCTAATGAACATTAATTTCAGCTCAGGTGGACATTCCTGCAGTCAACATGTCAATTGCATGCTCCCTCAAAACTTTAGACATCTGTGACATTGTGTTGTGTAACAAAACTGAACATTTTAGAGTGCCCTTTTATTGTCCCCAGCACAAGGTGCACCTGTGTAATAATCAGGCTGTTTAATCAGGTTTTTGATAATCCATCCACCTTACAGGTGTGGCTTATCTTGGCAAATGAGAAATGCTCACTAACAGGGATGTAAACAAATTTGTGCACAAATTCTGAGAGAAATAAGCTTTTTGTGCATATGAAACATTTCTGGGACCAACACTTTATATGTTGTGTTAATATTTTTGTTCACTGTACATTACTTCCCAAGCAAAGTACATTTTTTGTTGTAGCTCAGCCTCTGAATGTCAAAGAAGTATTCCCGGGTCACTCAATTACTCTGTGCAGGCAAGCAGTTCCTTCTCCATACACTCTGCTCATGGTGGCTCTGAGTGTGTGTTTCTATTCGCTTGGGCTGCTCTGCTCAATGAAGAGATATAGTATGAAAGAGCAGTTAGCTAGTGACTTCTTTATCACTCTAAACTCAGCCAAAACTCAAGGAACCTTATTATTTTATCTGAAATAATCTCTCATCTTAAATTTGATGAGGTTGAAGCACTTCTGACACGATGTTATGATCTTAGTCAGATAAACTAAGCGAAAAAAGAAACGTCCCTTTTTCAGGACCCTGTCTCTCAAAGATAATTCGTAAAAATCCAAATAACTTCACAGATCTTCATTGTAAAGGGTTTAAACACAGTTTCCAATGCTTGTTCAATGAATCATTAACAATTAATGAACATGAACCTGTGGGGCGGTCATTAAGACACTAACAGCTTACAGACGGTAGGCAATTAAGGTTACAATTATGAAAACGTAGGACCCTAAAGAGGCCTTTCCACTGACTCTGAAAAACATCCGAACATCACACCTGCGGGACAGGTATAGGATGGCAACAACAACTGCCCAAGTTACACCAGGAACGCACAATCCCTCCATCAGTGCTCAGACTGTTCGCAATAGACTGAGAGAGGCTGGACTGAGGGCTTGTAGGCCTGTTGTAAGATAGGTCCTCAACAGACATCACCGGCAACAACGTCGCCTATGGGCACAAACCCACCATCGCTGGACCAGACAAGATGGCGGTCTTCTGGTGGCCGCCTTCTGGTGGCGGCCTTCTCCCTCTCCTGCGGGAGAGAGCGAAACCGAGAGAAAGAGGCAGGGGCGGTGTATGATTTCAGAAAGCATAGCAGTCGTCATCTGAGCTCTCAGCAATAGGACTTGTATTTTCATCTGAGTTCTCATCTACATCAGAGTCATCAAAAATATCCCCTTCTCCCAGAATCAGATTGTGGTAGGTATTCCTGGTGTTGACTTGGTCTTGTGTCAGTTCACTCAATCTTCTCTTCAGGTGGCAGAGAAGGCCATTCCTCCCTCCCTCTGACAACTCCAGTCCACTGCACGTAAAGCAGGAAATAATTTACAATTCCACTACACAAAATAGTGTGGAGGGTAGTTTAGTCCAAATGTAGTATAAACCTCAACTTCCTCTGAACTTGCAGCTGCTGGGACAGTGCCTCCAGAGTTCCTGTGGCTCTTCATCTCCTGCAGTCTGTTCACCAACATCAGTCTGTCCAAGATTGTATCTTTGATGGCAAGATGACTGCTGCCTGTGAGATGTAAACTCACAGAGGTATTTAACAGAACAACAGCAATGATTGCAGCCTACCCTGAAGGTAAAAATGTAATCACAACAGATACCTTCTGCAATCATATACTTACTGGTGGCAAGTCTCTCCCATGGCCACACAAAGTTGTCAGTATTGATCAGCTCATCCACTGTGGGGAGCCTAAACTCTGCCTGCTGCTCGTGAAGTTGAACAATGGCAGTTGTCAAGGCTGACTTGTCCTCAACAATTTTTCTCAGAATCTGATGCCTCCTCTTGATGTCGTCTGAATAAAAGGGGTGATTAGACTGACTGTAGATTCAGATATATTGCATGACTATAAGTTACAGAGCTACTATAGAGGCACAAACATAGAGATTACAAAGAAATCAACTAATTTCTAAAGCATTTGTTGTCATGCAGGTGTAACATTCTACAAGGCACGCAGAGTTGTGGTTCACAAGGTACTGTCGTGTCTTTGGCATTATTAAATTGAAGACTGTTATTTTATCAAATCACTTCTCTGTAATTATTATTACGTGATTAAACGAATCATGTAAATGTGATTAACTAGGAAGTCGGGGCACCAAGGAAAACTTTCAGATTACAAAGTTATAATTTTTTATTATCTGATCAATTAGTCTTCTAATTAATGAATTATTCTTTACCTCACGTTACTCTCATTCCAAACGTCAAAAGTTGTTGGTTATCTGCACAAACCCAGCCTTCACTATGAATTATCCATACATCAATTGTCTTAATAATTTATTTATTAACGAACTAAATAATCACAGAAATGCATAACAAACAAACAGTAGATATGGTTTTAAGGAAATGATAGGGGAGGTTCCCTAGTGGGCTATGCCGGTATGACGGCTTGGTAGACAAAGGGAAGTGGGTGTGGACTGAGAAGGGCGCGAAAGACAAAAGTCACAACCTAGTTGATAATTATAGTGTTTGAAATGCTAATCCTTTACACATGAACGCTCACTCATTCGGGAATAATTGTAATCAATATATACAGTCGTGGCCAAAAGTTTTGAGAATGACACAAATATAAATTTTCGCAAAGTTTGCTGCTTCAGTGTCTTTGGATATTTTTGTCAGATGTTACTATGGAATACTGAAGTATAATTACAAGCATTTCATAAGTGTCAAAGGCTTTTATTGACAATTACATGAAGTTGATGCAAAGAGTCAATATTTGCAGGGTTGACCCTTCTTTTTCAAGACCTCTGCAATCCGCCCTGGCATGCTGTCAATTAACTTCTGGGCCACATCCTGACTGATGGAAGCCCATTCTTGCATAATCAATGCTTGAAGTTTGTCAGAATTTGTGGGGTTTTGTTTGTCCACCCGCCTCTTGAGGATTGACCACAAGTTCTGAATGGGATTAAGGTCTGGGGAGTTTCCTGGCCATGGACCCAAAATATCGATATTTTGTTCCCCGAGCTACTTAGTTATCGGTTTTGCCTTATAGCAAGGGGCTCCATCATGCTGAAAAAGGCATTGTTCATCACCAAACTGTTCCTGGATGGTTGGGAGAAGTTGCTCTCGGATTATGTGTTGGTACCATTCTTTATTCATGGCTGTGTTCTTAGGCAAAATTGTGAGTGAGCCCACTCCCATGGCTGAGAAGCAACCCCACACATGAATGGTCTCAGGATGCTTTACTGTTGGCATGACACAGGACTGATGGTAGCGCTCACCTCGTCTTCTCTGGACAAGCTTTTTTCCGGGTGCCCCAAACAATCGGAAGAGGGATTCATCAGAGAAAATGACTTTACCCCAGTCCTCAGCAGTCCAATCCCCGTACCTGTTGCAGAATATCAGTCTGTCCCTGATGTTTTTCCTCGAGAGAAGTGGCTTCTTTGCTGCCCTTCTTGACACCAGGCCATCCTCCAAAAGTCTTCGCCTCACTGTGCGTGCAGATGCACTCACACCTGCCTGCTGCCATTCCTGAGCAAGCTTTGTACTGGTGGTGCCCCGATCCCGCAGCTGAATCAACTTTAGAAGACGTTTTGGTGCTTGCTGGACGTTCTTGGGCGCCCTGAAGCCTTCTTCACAACAATTTAACCGCTCTCCTTGATGTTCTTGATGAGCCGATAAATGGTTGATTTAGGTGCAATCTTACTGGCAGCAATATCCTTGCCTGTGAAGCCCTTTTTGTGCAAAGCAATGATGACGGCACGTGTTTCCTTGCAGGTAACCATGTTTGACAGAGGAAGAACAATGATTCCAAGCACCACCCTCCTTTCGAAGCTTCCAGTCTGTTACTCCAACTCAATCAGCATGACAGAGTGATCTCCAGCCTTGTCCTTATCAACACTCACACCTGTGTTAACTTCTTATGGCTGAAGGGGCAGTATTGAGTAGCTTGGATGAAAGGTACACAGAGGTGCCCAGAGTAAACGGCCTGCTCCTATGTCATAGTTGCTAATATATGCATATTATTATTAGTGTTGGATAGAAAACACTCTGAAGTTTCTAAAACTGTTTGAATTATGTCTGTGAGTATAACATAACTCATATGGCAGGCAAAAACCTGAGAAGTTCCACTTTAGATTTTTTCTGGGGGTGGCAGATTTTCAACCAAGCTCCCAATGAAATTAGATGTCAACAGTCAATATAACTTTGTCTGTTGACTCATGTGAAGGGGGGCCGAAGGAGACAGGAATGAGTAATCACTGCCATGAGGTGACCACGCATTGAACAGGCGCGTTCACGTGAGAGGGAGCTCCGTTCCATCGGTCAACTGAAGTCAATGTAATTCTTGCAGACTAGTAATTAGTATTGAAGAGTTGCTCTTATTCTGTCGGAATCGATACTCTCTGAGTTTCAACAACCATTACAACCTTAGCTTATACTGAGATTCTTGTGGTCTCTACTCAAACCTTAGCTCCCTCAGCTGACCGAGGTAGGCATGGTCTGCAGGGAATTTCTTCAGGTGGGGGTTATATTTGTAACAGTAGAAAAGGGCTGTCCCATGAAGCCAGATCTATGTCTGTGCTCATGGGGGCAGGCCAATGACTTAGTTAAACTTTAAACAGAAATACAATTTTCTCACATTAAGTTTTCAACATCACCTTACATAATTTCTCAAATAGTTTCATCTTTACTCATTCGTTTTATACAATAATTAGATGCAAACCGCATAACGGAGGCTCCTGTATAAACAGAGTTATGGTAATGTGGCTGTATTGGTTTTCCATGAGGTCACAACATGAAACAAAATGGACCGGTGGTAGCTGGTTTCTCCACCGACCATTTACACATTCTCCAAAACATGGATATTGTTCAGTTCTCAAGTTCTGTGATGTAGAAGAAGTTCCTTTGTTCCTTTGTTCTACTGTGAAACTTTCTCTCTCTATACTGCCTGGCCATGAGGGAGAGAGTCTCCTCCAGGAATTTACAACCTGTGATAACAGAACCTGGGTGTAAGAGGGAGAGAGGGGGAAGGCACACGCTATACCCAAAGAGGGCCACGTCATGACAGTACTCTGCTGTTTATGGTAACGTAATCAGTTGAATGAAATATTTTTACATTAGATCAATTAATAACATAGATCATGCCTACATTTGATCATAAACATGGTCTGATGTGTATGGGTAGTGTTGCAAAGGGGTGGAAACTTTCCCAGAAATGTCCAGAAATTTTCCATGGGAAGATAAGCCCGGGAATTTGGGGGATTTTGCTTATATTCATCAAAAAAGTTTCCTATAACAGTGAAACTTTTTTGTGGGATACAGGCAATTCTAGGTCTTGTGGCATATTTTGGTTCAACTATCCCCAATTCAATGGAATTGCAACCCTCTGCATGCACAGTGCACTCTTCCATCACATGTACAGCTGATTCTCAAGATCTTGCACACTAATGAGATGATATTGAGCCCACACTACTACACTGTCTGAGCCAAAGATGCTTTCTGGTCATTTTTAATTGCAATACTGGGTGGGGTGAATATATTTTATATATGACATACATGTTTTTGTGTTACCTAGTAAATAGTAGCCTACAGCAAAGTGTGGTCCCGTGTGGCTCAGTTGGTAGAGCATGGCGCTTGCAACGCCAGGGTTGTGGGTTCATTCCCCACGGGGGGACCAGGATGAATATGTATGAACTTTCCAATTTGTAAGTCGCTCTGGATAAGAGCGTCTGCTAAATGACTTAAATGTAAATGTTTAAATCATTTCAAATTTGTTAACAATTTCTGCTAGTTAGTTTTTGCTACCATGTGGGTTTGTAGCTAGCTTGGGCCTGCCAACTGAGAAGTCTTAAATCACCTGTTTCCATACATGTTTCATTTTAAAACAGGGCAGGCAGGTAGCCTAGTGGTTAAAGCGTTGGGCCAGTAACTGAAAGGTTGCTAGATCGAATCCCCGAGCTGACAAGGTAAAAATCTGTCATTCTGCCCTTGAACAAGGCAGATAACCCACTGTTCCTAGGCCGTCATTGTAAATAAGAAATTGTTCTTAACCTCTTGAGAATACTGGAGGTAATATTTTCGCTTTAGCATAATTTGCTCTACAGATTAAACTGCCTCTTATTCAATCATTGCTCTTACTATATGCATATGAATCATACCATTGGAAAGAAGACAATCTCTAGTTTCTAAATCCGTTTCAATTTTGTCTCTGAGTGATACAGAAGTCATTCAACAGCACTTTCCATGACCAAGAACATAAAATCAAGATGTGTTATGCTGGCTTCAAAGCTCTGCCTATATATGGTCGTGCCCCCTATGACCAGAAACACACCTCGTTCTCCTTCCTCTGGTTGTCAAGATGACGTCAGAGGAGAAATTCTTTGTTTATCTGGGACTGACGTGAAATAGGACCCAATTCTTTGGCGTGACCGACAACTTCCGGTTTACTGAATCGCTCGAATTTGAGCTGCGTTGGTGTACTGTTTTGCTGGCGTTATGTATGCAAACTATCTCCGTGTCGAATTTTGTTTGATACATGTGACCATATCATCGTAATGTATGTTTTTTCAATATAGTTTAATCAGATTATTTGAATTTTTCCGGGAGTTTTTCGGTGTACCGTTGTCGGATTGTATTTACGTTTGAGAAATTCGTGCCACTCGGCCGGTACCTGTGCTAAATGCAGTGGGAAAAGAACATTTCTGAACGGAACCAACGACTCATCTTGACAAAGGACACTTTGATCAACATTCTGATGAAAGATCAGCCATAGTAAGACCCAATTTACGATTTTATATCATATCTGTTGTGCATGTGAACTGGACGTGGGCGCCTAGCCGAATCTGCCTGGTAAAAATATCGTGTCCTCCGCTAACGTGGTTAGCTAATAGATTTACATATTCTGTCTTCCCTGTAAAACATTTTAAAAATCTGAAATGGTGGCTTTATTCACAAGACCTGTATCTTTCATCTGGTGTCTTGGACTTGTGATTTAATGATATTTAGATGCTACAAGTTACTTGTGACGCTATGCTATCTGTGCTAATCAGTGGGGTGAGTTGGGGGGTGCTACCGGATCAGGGTTGCTGACTCGTGAGAAGTTAACTGACTTGCCTAGTTAAATACATCTTAAAAAGGAGTTGTTTGATCTAACTGCTTAACTATTTATCTGTACATGGAATTGTATTTGTTTTTCCTTTACTAATTTTTTTCTAATCTTTACAGGAAAATGCAGCAGGCACTATCTGATGTGTGGAGATATTTCACTGCAGCTAATGTGAAAGGAAAAGCTGTGTACATTTGCAATTACTCTGAGAAATCATATGTGAAGAATGCAACAAAGATGCAGAATCATCTGGCCAAGTGCATAAAGTTCCCTCAGCGCTCACAACAAGCAACCTCTGACAAAAGTCCCTCTACTTCTATTTGAGGTGAAAATGAAGAATCAGACACCTTATCGATAGCAACAGCTCATGGTCCTCCTGGAATCAGACATTTTTTTGACTCAATGGAGGAACGTAGTCAGAGAAATGCTGATGAATGTTTTGCTCGAGCTGTGTATGCAACTGATTCACCTCTGATGCTCACAGGTAGTGTGTATTGGAAGAGATTTCTGAATGTTCTTCACCCAGCATACACACCACAACCAGACATGCTTTATCTACTATTTTGCTGGATACAGAGTTCAACAGAGTTCAAGTGAAGGTCAAGCAAATCATAGAGAAAGCAGACTGTATAGCAATCATCTCTGATGGGTGGTCGAATGTTCATGGGCAAGGAATAATTAACCATATCATCTCCACCCCTCAACCAGTATTCTACAAGAGCACAGACACAAGGGACAACAGACACACCGGTCTCTACACTGCAGATGAGCTGAAGGCAGTCATCAATGACCTTGCACCACAGAAGATATTTGTACTGGTGACAGACAACGCTGCGAACATGAAGGCTGCTCGGTCTAAAGTGGAGGAGTCCTACCCTCACATCACACCCATTGACTGTGCTGCTCCTGCATTGAATCTGCTCCTCAAGGACATTGTGGCACTGAAAACAATGGATACACTCTACAAGAGAGCCAAGGAAATGGTTAGGTATGTGAAGGGTCATCAAGTTATAGCAGCAAATCTACCTCACCATGCAAAGTGAGAAGAATAAGAGCACCACATTGAAGCTGCCCAGCAACACCCATTGGGGTGGTGTTGTCATCATGTTTGACAGTCTCCTGGAGGGGAAGGAGTCTCTCCAAGAAATGGCCATATCACAGTCTGCCGATATGGACAGCCCCATCAAGAGGATCCTCCTGGATGATGTATTTTGGGAGAGAGTGGTAAGCAGCCTGAAACTCCTGAAACCTATAGCAGTAACCTTTGCACGCATTGAGGGAGACGATGCTATCCTGTCTGATGTTCAGACTCTGTTTGCAGATGTAAGAGAAGAAATACGTACTGCCCTGCCCGCTTCACTGTTGCTCCAGGCAGAGGAAACTGCAGTTCTGAAATACATCAAAAAGCATGAAGACTTCTGCCTGAAGCCCATACACGCCGCAACGTACATGTTGGACCCCAAGTATGCTGGCAAGAGCATCCTGTCTGGTGCAGAGATCAACAAGGCCTTTGATGTCATCACTACCGTGTCTCGCCACCTTGGCCTGGATGAGGGCAAGGTTCTTGGCAGTCTTGCGAAATACACTCCCAAGCAAGGGCTTTGGGATGGAGATGCAATATGGCAGTCTTGTCAACATATCTCATCAGCCACCTGGTGGAAGGGACTTTGTGGATCTGAGGCTCTTTCCCCTGTTGCCTCCATCATCCTCCAAAGCCACCTCAGAGCGCAACTGGTCCTTGTTTGGGAACACACACACCAAAGCATGCAACAGGCTGACCAATACAAGGGTTGAAAAATTGGTGGCCGTCCGGGTAAATTTGAGTATTTTTGAGCCTGACAACGAGCCATCCTAAACAAAGTTGGAAAATGATAGTGAAGATGAGTCCTCAGAGTCTGATGTTCAAGAGGTGGACATTGAGGAGGGCCAGGGAGAAGACATGGAAGCCTGAGAGGAAGACAACCACAGCTTTAGTTTCTAGACTATAACTTTACAGATGTATGTTGAAAACGTTTTTGGGAGATGCGATGGATCATTGGGGATCATTCAAATACTTATTTTCCACCATAATTTGCAAATAAATTCATAAAAAATCCTACAATGTGATTTTCTGGATTTTATTTTCTCATTTTGTCTGTCATAGTTGAAGTGTACCTATGATGAAAATTACAGGCCTCTCTCATCTTTTTAAGTGGGAGAACTTGCACAATTGGTGGCTGACTAAATACTTTTTTGCCCCACTGTACTCAACCACTCCACACATTTCTTGTTAACAAACTATAGTTTTGGCAAGTCGGTTAGGACATCTACTTTGTGCATGACACAAGTCATTTTTCCAACAATTGTTTACAGACAGATTATTTCACTTATAATTCACTGTATCACAATTCCAGTGGGTCAGACAAAGTTGACTGCCTTTAAACAGCTTGGAAAATTCCAGAAAATTATGTCATGGCTTTAAAAGCTTCTGATAGGCTAATTGATATCATTTGAGTCAATTTGAGGTGTACCTGTGGATGAATTTCAAGGCCTACCTTCAAACGTGCCTCTTGCTTGACATCATGGGAAATTCAAAAGAAATCAGCCAAGACCTCATAATTTTTTTTTGTATATCTCCACAAGTCTGATTCATCCTTGGGAGCAATTTCCAAACGCCTGTATAAACAATAGTACGCAAGTATAAACACCATGGGACCACGCAGCCGTCATACCGCTCAGGAAGGAGACACGTTCTGTCTCCTAGAGATGAACGTACTTTGGTGCGAAAAGTGAATATCGATCCCAGAACAACAGCAAAGGACCTTGTGAAGATGCTGGAGGAAACAAGTACAAAAGTATCTATACCCACAGTAAACTGAGTCCTATATCAACATAACCTGAAAGGCCGCTCAGCAAGGAAGAAGCCACCGCTCCAAAACCGCCTTAAAAAAGCCAGAATACTGTTTGCAACTGCACATGGGGACAAAGATCATTCTTTTTGGAGAAATGTCCTCTGGTCTGATTAAACAAAAATAGAACTGTTTGGCCATAATGACCCCTGTTGTGTTTGGAGAAAGGGGAGAAAGGGGGAGGCTTGCAAGCCGAAGAACACTGTCCCAACTGTGAAGCACGGGTGTGGCAGCATCATGTTGTGGGGGTGCTTTGCTGCAGGAGGGACTGGTGCACTTCACAAAATAAATGGCATCATGAGGAGGGAAATGATGTAGATACAGTGGGGAGAACAAGTATTTGATACACTGCCGATTTTGCAAGTTTTCCTACTTACAAAGCATGTAGAGGTCTGTAATTTTTATCATAGGTACACTTCAACGGTGAGAGACGGAATCTAAAACAAAAATCCAGAAAATCACATTGTATAATTTTTAAGTAATTAATTTGCATTTTATTGCATGACATAAGTATTTGATCACCTACCAACCAGTAAGAATTCCGGCTCTCACAGACCTGTTAGTTTTTCTTTAAGAAGCCCTCCTGTTCTCCACTCATTACCTGTATTAACTGCACCTGTTTGAACTCGTTACCTGTATAAAAGACACCTGTCCACACACTCAATCAAACAAACGCCAACCTCTCCACAATGGCCAAGACCAGAGAGCTGTGTAAGGACATCAGGGATAAAATTGTAGACCTGCACAAGGCTGGGATGGGCTACAGGACAATAGGCAAGCAGCTTGGTGAGAAGGCAACAACTGTTGGCGCAATTATTAGAAAATGGAAGAAGTTCAAGATGACGGTCAATCACCCTCGGTCTGGGGCTCCATGCAAGATCTCACCTCGTGGGGCATCAATGATCATAAGGAAGGTGAGGGATCAGCCCAGAACTACATGGCAGGACCTGCTCAATGACCTGAAGAGAGCTGGGACCACAGTCTCAAAGAAAACCATTAGTAACACACTACGCCGTCATGGATTAAAATCCTGCAGTGCACGCAAGGACCCCCTGCTCAAGCCAGCGCATGTCCAGGCCCGTCTGAAGTTTGCCAATGACCATCTGGATGATCCAGAGGAGGAATGGGAGAAGGTCATGTGGTCTGATGAGACAAAAATAGAGCTTTTTGGTCTAAACTCCACTCGCCGTGTTTGGAGGAAGAAGAAGGATGAGTACAACCCAAGAACACCATCCCAACCGTGAAGCATGGAGGTGGAAACATCATTCTTTGGGGATGCTTTTCTGCAAAGGGGACAGGACGACTGCACCGTATTGAGGGGAGGATGGATGGGGCCATGTATCGCGAGATCTTGGCCAACAACCTCCTTCCCTCAGTAAGAACATTGAAGATGGGTCGTGGCTGGGTCTTCCAGCATGACAACAACCCGAAACACACAGCCAGGGCAACTAAGGAGTGGCTCCGTAAGAAACATCTCAAGGTCCTGGAGTGGCCTAGCCAGTCTCCAGACCTGAACCCAATAGAAAATCTTTGGAGGGAGCTGAAAGTCCGTATTGCCCAGCGCCAGCACCGAAACCTGAAGGATCTGGAGAAGGTCTGTATGGAGGAGTGGGCCAAAATCCCTGCTGCAGTGTGTGCAAACCTGGTCAAGAACTACAGGAAACGTTTGATCTGTGTATTTGCAAACAGAGGTTTCTGTACCAAATATTAAGATCTGCTTTTCTGATGTATCAAATACTTATGTCATGCAATAAAATGCAAATTAATTACTTACAAATTATACAATGTGATTTTCTGGATTTTTGTTTTAGATTCCGTCTCTCACAGTTGAAGTGTACCTATGATAAAAATTACAGACCTCTACATGCGTTGTAAGTAGGAAAACCTGCAAAATCGGCAGTGTATCAAATACTTGTTCTCCCCACTGTATATGGAAGCAACATCTCAAGACATCAGTCAGGAAGCGCACGGATCCTCTTGGTGCACGGATCCCTTTAGCGGGATCATTTTCATCAACAACCGCTGAATTGCAGAGCGCCAAATGTTTTAAAAATTACAAAAAAATAATAATTTCATGAAATCACAAGTGCAATATAGCAAAACACAGTTTAGCTTGTTGTTAATCCACCTGTCGTGTCAGATTTTGAAAATATGCTTTACAGTGAAAGCAATCCAAGCGTTTGTGTGAGTTTATCGATCACTAGACAAAACATTACAAACACCTAGCAGCAATGTAGATTGGTCACGAAAATCAGAAAAGCAATAAAATGAATTGCTTACCTTTGATGATCTTCGGATGTTTGCACTCACGAGACTCCCAGTTACACAATAAATGTTCCCTTTGTTCGATAAAGATTATTTTTATATAAAAAAAACATCATTTGTCTGGCGCGTTATGTTCAGAAATCCACAGGCAGGTCATGAAGGGCAGACGAAAATTCCAAATAGTATCCGTAAAGTTCGTAGAAACATGTCAATCGTTTTCATAATCAATCCTCAGGTTGTTTTTAACATAAATAATCGATAACATTTCAACTGGACGGTAAACTATTCAATAGAATAGAGAAAGAAAATGTTGAGCTAGCACTTTCGCGCACAAGAACTAATCAAAGGACACGGCTATCCACTGACGCGATTTGATAAATGTCGCTCATTTTTCAGAATAAAAGCTTGAAACTATGTCTAAAGCCTGTTCACAACCTCTGGAAGCCATTGGAAAAGGAATCTGGTTGATATCCCTTTAAATGGAGGATAGGCAGGCAATGGAACAGGGATTTTTCAAAATAAGAGGCACTTCCGGGTTGGATTTCCTCAGGTTTTCGCCTGCAAAATCAGTTCTGTTATACTCACAGACAATATTTTGACAGTTTTGGAAACTTTAGAGTGTTTTCTATCCTAATCCGTCAATTATATGCATATTCTAGCATCTGGGCCTGAGAAATAGGCCGTTTACATTGGGAACGTTATTTTTCCAAACATAAAAATTCTGCCTCCTAGCGTCAAGAAGTTAAAGCTTGGTCGCAAATGGGTCTTCCAAATGGACAATGACCCCAAGCATACTTCCAAAGTTATGGCTTAAGGACAACAAAGCCAAGGTATTGGAGTGGCCATCACAAAGCCCTGACCTCAATCCCATAGAGAATTTGTGGGCAGAACTGAAAAAGTGTGTGCGAGCAAGGAGGCCTACAAACCTGACTCAGTTACACCAGCTCTGTCAGAAGGAATGGGCCAAAATTTACCCAACTTATTGTGGAAAGCTTGTGGAAGGCTACCCAAAACGTTTGACCCATGTTAAACAATTTAAAGGCAATGCTACGAAATACTAATTGAGTGTATGTAAACTTCTGACCCACTGGGAACGTGATGAAAGAAATAAAAGCTGAAAGAAATAATTCTCTCTACTATTATTCTGACATTTCACATTCTTAAAATAAAGTGGTGATCCTAACTGACCTAAGACAGGGAATTTTTACTAGGATTAAATGTCAGGATTTGTGAAAACTGAGTTTAAATGTATTTAGTTAAGGTGTGTGTAAACTTCCGACTTCAACTGTATATTCCTGTTAATTCCCATATATTCCCGTTAATTCCTACAGAAGGTTTCCACCTCTGAATATTCCCCAGAATGTGTAACCCTCTGTATGAGTAATGCATTTTCTTTCACAAATCAGTTTTACTGCTTGATTAATCATGTGTTTGAGGCCATATTGTTGTTGGGCCTTACCTGTCAACGGTAGAGGTAGTGTTTCCTCTGTTTCACACTGAGGTAAAGACCTGTCTGCCCTGTCTGACTATCCTGTCTAATGGTAGAGGTAGTGTTTCCTCTGTTTCATACTGAGGTAAATACCTGTCTGCCCTGTCTGACTATCCTGTCTAATGGTAGAGGTAGTGTTTCCTCTGTTTCATACTGAGGTAAATACCTGTCTACCCTGTCTGACTATCCTGTCTAATGGTTAGAGGTAGTGTTTCCTCTGTTTCACACTGAGGTAAAGCCCTGTCTGCCCTGTCTGACTATCCTGTCTAATGGTAGAGGTAGTGTTTCCTCTGTTTCATACTGAGGTAAATACCTGTCTACCCTGTCTGACTATCCTGTCTAATGGTTAGAGGTAGTGTTTCCTCTGTTTCACACTGAGGTAAAGACCTGTCTACCCTGTCTGACTATCCTGTCTAATGGTTAGAGGTAGTGTTTCCTCTGTTTCACACTGAGGTAAAGCCCTGTCTGCCCTGTCTGACTATCCTGTCTAATGGTAGAGGTAGTGTTTCCTCTGTTCCACACTGAGGTAAAGCCCCTCAATCTTCTTCTGGAGATGCCCTGTCTGACTATCCTGAAGTGTGGCTGTCAAACATAGGGCAAGTTACAAACATTACTCCACTGACATCAATGCAATTATGAAGTTGAGAGACAGAGAAATATTTACTTTTCTACCTGTTTGATTCTGGCTTGAAATATACTTATTCCTGTCATCATTTTAGAACCTATTGATTACTTTACACGTATAAGACATGTATATGTTAGGGGTCAATGAAGGGTGAATAAGAACTTTGTGTATAGAAAGTTATTGAGTGAGACAAGGGGAAGTGCAGAAAGTTCATATTCTGTTCAAACGAGTATTAATATTTCTAAAGGAAGGAGGCAAAGGGTAGCAGTCTGGTTTCAGTTCCTGATAAGGCAGGCCAGCTGCTGTGGAACTAGGACAATGAGGGATGTGGAACTCAACTCAAGATAAGTCAACCGTTGAAGAGAGAAGACACTGCTGGGAGGGGGGCCATAGGGGCCCATACACACACACTTCCACGCCCATGAGGGTCCTAGACTTAGGCAGGCCATGACAATGCCAGTTAGAGGAACAGACTGAGTTTCTGCCTAACAACAGAGAAGGAGTATTTATCTTAGACATGCAAGGTGGCAACTTTTTCTGGTTGTCCGTTTCAGTTTTTGCTCTATTTGTTCAGAACCTAACATACCTTCAGACCACTGCACATCAGCAACCTACTCCTGAAGCAAAACGTCATTGATATCCAGCTCTGCCCGCTTTTCTTTAAGGAGGCTGGTCACGTGCTTCAGTCTTTTGACATTCATAAAAAATACAATTCAATTAAGGAATAACATAGGTGAAGGATTTCATTTTTCAAGTGAATCACACTAAAAGATTTTACTTTAATGTATACAATCATTTTGATGTTTTCCTACATCAAGATGACTAATACAATTATAAAAAGCTGAGCCAGGAATGCAGACAGAAGATCACGTATAAATAGATAGACAAGAATGAGAAAGCAGAAACAGGTAAAAAAAATAAAGGATTACAAAAGCCCCCCCCAAAAATACCTTCATGCTCCGGCTCGGATTTTATTGGATACATATGAGAAAAACATCATAAAGTTGGATTTTCAACCGAATTTTGACCCGTTTATTCGACGTTTATTGGGACTTTTGGAATTGTTCGTTCCATGCGCTAAGAGTTCTTGGACATGTGCCCTCCACATGGCTAGCCAAAGTTGCTAATTCGACAGAAGAAATGGACATTCTAAAACAAAACAACAATTTATTCTGGAACTAGGACTCCTTGCACAACATTCTGATGGAAGATCATCAAAAGTAAGAGAATATTTATGTTATTTCGTATTTTTGTGGTTTGTGTTGGCTCCAACAAGGCGGAGAATTGTTGGGCGCTGTCTCACAATATTGCATGCTGTACGTTGTACTAAAGTTATTTTTTTAAATCTAACACAGCGGTTGCATTAAGACCCAGTGTATCTTTCATTTGCTGTACAACATGTCTTTTTTAGTAAAGTTTGATGACTTTTTTGGTTAGATTACGTGACTGTCTTAAATATCTCCGGACAATTTGGTGCATTATGGCTACGTATTCACAATGTAAAACCACGATTTGTACCTCTAAATATGCACATTTTCGAACAAAACATAAATGTATTGTATAACATGATGTTATAAGACTGTCATCTGATGAAGTTGTTCAAATGTTAGTGATTAATTTTATCTCTATTTGTGGGTTTTGTGAAAGCTATGTTGGCGGGGAATAAATGGCGTTGTGTGTTTGGCTATTGTGGTGAGCTAATATAAATATATATTGTGTTTTCGCTGTAAAACATTTTAAAAATCGGAAATGATGGCTGGATTCACAAGATGTTTATCTTTCACTTGCTGTATTGGACTTGTGATTTCATTAAATTATATTATATGATATCCCTGTGGCGCTAGGCTAGGCTATGCTAGTCAGCTTTTTTGATGAGGAGGATCCCGGATCCGGGAGGGTGACTCGTAACACATTTTAGAATAAGGCTGTAACGTAACAAAATGTGGACAAAGACAAGGGGTCTAAATACTTTCTGAATGCACTGTATACAGTGAAAAAGCAGCAGTGAAATTTCCCATGGAACGGCTATACAAGACGGATTGACAAAGGCTTGAAGAAAATAGCAAACAGCTGGAGGCAGAGCTTTCTCCTATAGAGCTCCATTTTTATGGAATGGTCTGCCTACCCATGTGAGAGACGCAGACTCGGTCTCAACCTTTAAGTCTTTATTGAAGACTCTTCTCTTCAGTAGGTCCTATGATTGAGTGTATTCTGGCCCAGGAGTGTGAAGGTGAACGGAAAGGCACTGGAGCAACGAACCGCCCTTGCTGTCTCTGCCTGGCCGGTTCCCCTCTCTCCACTGGGATTCTCTGCCTCTAACCCTATTACAGGGGCTGAGTCAGTGGCTTACTGGTGTTCTTCCATGCCGTCCCTAGGAGGGGTGCGTCACTTGAGTGGGTTGAGTCACTGATGTGATCTTCCTGTCTGGGTTGGCGCCCCCTCTTGGGTTGTGCCGTGGCGAAGATCTTTGTGGGCTATACTCGGCCTTGTCTCAGGATGGTAAGTTGGTGGTTGAAGATATCCCTATAGTGGTGTGGGGGCTGTGCTTTGGCAAAGTGGGTGGGGTTATATCCTTCCTGTTTGGCCCTGTCCGGGGGTATCATCGGATGGGGCCACAGTCTCTCCTGACCCCTCCTGTCTCAGCCTCCAGTATTTATCCTGCAGTAGTTTGTGTGTCGGGGGGCTAGGGTCAGTTTGTTATATCTGGAGTACTTTTCCTGTATTATCCGGTGTCCTGTGTGAATTAAAGTATGCTCTCTCTAATTCTCTCTTTCTCTCTTTCTTTCTCTCGAAGGACCTGAGCCCTAGGACCATGCCTCAGGACTACCTGGCATGATGACTCCTTGCTGTCCCCAGTCCACCTGGCCGTGCTGCTGCTTTCCAGTTTCAACTGTTCTGCCTGTGGCTATGGAATCCTGACCTGTTCACCGGACGTGCTACCTGTCCCAGACCTGCTGTTTTCAACTCTAGAGAGACCGCAGGAGCGGTAGAGATACTCTTAATGATCGGCTATGAAAGCCAACTGACATTTACTCCTGAGGTGCTGACTTGCTGCACCCTCGACAACTACTGTGATTATTATTATTTGACCATGCTGGTCATTTATGAACATTTGAACATCTTGGCCATGTTCTGTTATAATCTCCACCCGGCACAGCCAGAAGAGGACTGGCCACCCCTCATAGCCTGGTTCCTCTCTAGATTTCTTCCTAGGTTTTGGCCTTTCTAGGGAGTTTTTCCAAGCCACCGTGTTTCTACACCTGCATTGCTTGCTGTTTGGGGTTTTAGGCTGGGTTTCTGTACAGCACTTTGAGATATCAGCTGATGTAAGAAGGGCTATATAAATACATTTGATTTGATTTGATGGTCTTGGTGATATGGCCCACTGGCCAGGATGCTTGAGGCAGTTGAGGGTCCACTATCATTACTACTTGGCCAGTGTCCAGGCTGGCTGTTTCTTTCCGCCGTTTCCCTCTGTGCTGTAGGCTTGGTAGGTAATCCAGAATGAATCGGGCCCACCGGCATCTGCCAACGAGGTTGGTATCAGCATACATGGTTTTAGGAAGTGAGGCATCTCGACACCCCATCAAGAGCAGATTTGGTGTAACCGGATTTGGGTCAGCGATGTCTGCAGAGAGATATCCCAAGGGTTTTGAGTTCAGTATCCCTTCCACCTCTATCAATATGGTCCGCAAGACAGTTTCAGTAACAGTTTGGTCACCCAGGATGACTCGTAAAGCCTTCACAGATTTGATATCTCGCTCCCACGTTCCTCCAAAAGGAGCGAGTGTGGAGTGTTGAATTTGAAGGAGATTTGTTGGTCCTTCAGTTCATCCTGGTGGGTTGGTTCCATTGCTTGGAAGGCTTCCTCCAACCTGGCTTCTCCTACCATGAAGTTTGTGCCCCTGTCAGCCAGGATCTTATAGGGGTTCCCCTGTCGGGAGATAAACCGCCATAGGGCCATGAGAAAGGCTCCAGTATGCAAACTCTCCTGTTGGTCCAGGTGGACACATCTAGTTGTCAAACACTTTAACAGAAAGCCCCAGCGCTTCGCCACTCGACGACATAGCTTGATCGTAAAGGGTCCAAAGCAATCTACTCCTGTTAACCAGAAGGGGGGTTTGAGGAGGCGCAAGCAAGCAGGGGGCCATTTTGGGCACAGTTGCTCAGGCCCGCCATTTCTGACATTCTATGCAGGAGTATTGGTGCTTACGAATGGCTCCTCGTCCTCCAAGTATCCAGTACCTTCGCCTCATCTCCCCATATACTCTCTCTGGCCCCATGTTTCATCAAAGCCAAAATGAAACATGGCTTTGATGTCTTCACTGATAACTTTGGAGTGATGCAGGAACCGGAGAAGGACACCCAGCAAGGAAGGACCTTAGGTTGGTCCGGGGAGCAGACAGTCATTCTGGCGTTGACCAGCGGCTTGGAATGAACAGTTGAAGACAAGTCTGTACTTCCCACCGTGTTGCAGGATAACATGGTGAGGGAGATATCAGGATTCGCTTAGTGGGTTTCCCTCTGCATGAGCTGTCACTTTGGTGACATATCCTGCCTTCACAAGGTTATTCATCTCTCGGTTATGAACTTCAGCAAGCTCAGGATTCTTTACCAGTCACTGCTCCATTCCACAGAGTAGTGGGAGTACAGCCGGTGTTGTGGTAGTCAGAGGAGGATGGTTGGGCGCCCGTAGCAGTGAGTTGCATACCTCTGAATGCCATCCATTTCAGTGGTGGTGTTTCTCCAGAAGGTCATGTTTCGAGCGGGTGCCCTCTTGTAGCTTCCGGTTGGAGAAGGTGTCCATCTTCCAGAGCATCTCCAAATTCCAAAGTAGGTCAGTGGCTGGACAGGGGGACGGAGCTGGACTTCTTCTGGTAAAAGGGACTTGCTGTGACTGTACAGCTTGAGTGGAGAGAAGTAGAAGGGCTGGACCCTGCACAACCCAACCCAAGGATGTATGGACAGCAATGGGCCCTCCTTCTGGTCCAGCTCGTATAGGCTCGGTCGGGGTGATAAGGTGTGGGTGGTCTGACCCGATCAGGATGAGTGGCACAAACCTGGCCATGTTAGGAAGAGGCTGAGATGAGGATATTGCTTCTGTAGAACACTCACCGGGCAGGGGTGCTCTGTGAGATTCAGGCCATCTGCCGTGAAGGCATTGGTGATGTTATAGGTCACGTCCCTCTGTCCTGAAGGTGAAAAGCAGAAGGTCACGGCAGAGCCTTTTACTTGGATAACATCATGTCGCACCATTCTAAGGTTAAGGGTCTCAGGGGTCCCCTTCAGGTTAAGCTGCAAGGAGAATGGTTGTTCTTTCAGACCCATCATCTAGAACAGCAAATGTATCCATGCTCCTCCCTTCGCTTTGCAGAGTGACCTTTACCACCTTCAACACGACCCTTGGAGACGGGTTACGCTGGTCGAGGTAGAGTTCCTTTGCGGCTCCTACCATGAGCATACTCTACTCCTTTGCTGCTTGGGGAATTACATCATGCAACACTGTGAGATGGATTTCCTTACAGTGATTTCCTTACAGTGATTTGGCCTTTTATGACCCGCCTTGCGCTCAAACTCCTTCCTTACCCCAGAGGCTGTGGCTGAGATTGAGGCCTGGTGAGCGATGCCCTTCACCCTCACCTTCACCTGCAACCATGCTGCCAGGTCCCTGAGGTCATAGGTGCCTCTCGAGCCCTCTTTCAGGATGCTGTTGGTCAAACAATGTTCAATGAAACTGTCTCTGTGGTAGGCTGGAAGCTTGCCAAGGAGCCTACATTTCAGCTCGTTCTTGTCTTCTACTTCAATGGATTGGAGCATCGAGGTCAGCAAGGTCAGGGGTTGGACAGGGAGGGAGAACCTGTTGGAAGGTAGCATGGTCTCCTGTTTTGATTGGAGACGTGTTATTCTGTTTCCTTTGTTATGCAGCACAGACAACCTACCCAGTAAATATATCACTTTGTGGTTAAAGGAACTCCTGCCTCAGTCTCCTCCATTCCTCTGTCACCTGACCCATGACCACCTGTTCACCTTCACTGTTGTCAGTCATCCTATCTGTCCAGCTACCCACACAGATTCCAATAATCTTTCAATGGTCCTTCAAGCCATTTTTTTTAATATTACTAGTTCCAAACTGGAGCAGTGGAAACGCATTCTCTGGAGTGATGAATCACGCTTCAGCATCTGGCAGTCTGACGGACAAATCTGTGTTTGGCGGTGGCGAGGAGAACCCTACCTGCCACAACCCATAGTGTCAACTGTAAAGTTTGGTGGGGGAGGAATAATGGTCTGGGGCTGTTTTTAATGGTTCGGGCTAGTTTCCAGTGAAGGGAAATCTTAACGCTACAGCATACAATGACATTCTAGACGATTCTGTGCTTCAACCTTTGTGGCAACAGTTTGGGGAAGGCCCTTTCCTGTTTCAGTATGACAACGCCCCATGCACAAAGCGAGGTCCGTACAAAAATGGTTTGTTGAGATCAGTGTGGAAGAAATTGACTGGCCTGAACAGAGACCTGACCTCAACCCCAACCCATAAGTTAGCTAGCTAAACAACTACTGGTAGCCATATCTATGACTAAAAATAGAAGAGGTTTTACAATCTGAGATCTTTTGTATCTCAATTGTAAAACCTCTTCTCTTTTTAGTTGTATAGCTACTAAACAGCAAGCTACAATATTACAACCAGCCACCTAAATGTAGGCTTACCAGCAAACATTAGCACATAACTGGAGTTATGCGCCTGCTAACTTGTTATGCGCCACACCTTGCACTTTTAACTTGTTAGCAAACATCAGCAACTGTAAATCCTTGTACTAGCTAGCTACGTAACATAATTGATGAGGGTTGACATTGGTTATCATCAATCTCACAAATTATAGGCATTAAGTAATATAGTATTCCAAATAGATGTAAATAACAAGTATTGCATATCCAGCAATCTAACTAGCTAGCTAAGTTTACTACCAAAGAGTGTGAAACAATGATGCAACAATTTAGTGTTGGAAATCTCTAAAACTGAAGATTTCTTACTATACAAATATTTGCCTAAGCATGCCTGATAGACATGGCTGTAGGTAGACACTGTCTGCTTACCTACATAGGCTCATTTGTACAGTCTGGTCACTGTGCAACAGTTGAGGGTTATGCCATATTTCTTTCTATTAGGCTAGATAATGTTGTAAATGAAATCTCTGTGCCAGTATGCATGTTCATACAGGCACAACTCTTCTTAAGTTGGACAATTGACTAGATATCCCCCTTTCCCTTGCTGTTGCTGCCCCATGATTTTTCCACAAGTCCTGACTATCTTGCGTAACCTATTTTTCTGTGCAACCTTGATATTCCCAAACCAGCAGGTCAAGTAGTAGGACAGAATGATCTCAATGAATGATTTATAAAAGAGAACCATGATGGTTAGATCAATATAAAAAAGTGCAGTTTCCGTAGGAAATACAGTCTCTGTTGGCCTTTCTTAAAAATAGCGTCAGTACACTGATCCCAGGACAGCTTGTTGTCAATGACCAGCCCAAGGTGTTTGTTCTCCTCCACTATTTCAATGGGCTCACCTTTTATCAGTGATGGTGTGTGCATGGTGTTCTTTCCAAAGTCAATCACCATGTCTTTTGTTTTTGATGTACTTAATATTAGATGGGGTGACTCACACCAGACAGTCAAATCATTCAGAGCCGGTCCGTGCTCTGTCTCATTCCCTTCAAGAAGACTGACCAAAGCAGTATCGTTTGATCAGGTAGCGCCCTGGGAACTGGCTCCGGCAGCTGTCTGTATACAGTATATATCGTACTGGTGAAAGAACACTGCCCTGTGGGGTTCCAACTGAGAGAGTGTGTTGCCAACTTGTACCTGCTGAGACCTATCAGTTAGGCGGTTGGTGTTCCATGTGATAAGCATAGCATCAAGTCTGAAGTCTCCTTTGTCTGTCCGCGAGGACCAACGGATTGATTGCGTTAAATGCAGAGGAGAAATCTGTGAACATGATACGCACATGGGTCTTACTGCCCTCCAAATGCATGTACGGCAGATGTAAGAGTGAGAGGATGGCACCATCTGTCCCTCTCTCTGACCAGTATGCTAACTGGAGGGGGACAAGAAGGTGTCTGGTGGTGTTGGAGACACCTGAAACCCCACCTCTTTAAGGAATACCTAGGATAGGATAAAGTAATCCTTCTCACCCCCCCCCCCCCCCCCTTAAAAGATTTAGATGCACTATTGTAAAGTGGCTGTTCCACTGGATGTCATAAGGTGAATGCACCAATTTGTAAGTCGCTCTGGATAAGAGCGTCTGCTAAATGACTTAAATGTAAATGTAAATGTTGATGATGTATGCCTTGATGATATTCTCAAGAGATTTAATCAAGAGAGGTAAGAGCGACAGGTCTGTAATCATTTGATGCAGATGGATGAGAGGTTTTTGGGACAGGCACAACAATAGATTTTTTCCATAAAGATGTAATTTCCAATGTATCCAGGGACCGCTGAAAGAGAGATCAGAAGACACCTCTCAGCTGAGTGGAACAGTGTTTCAAGACACGACCACTGATGTTATCAGGCCCCGGGCTCTTTCGTGCTCTAGTGTTTTTGAACACTCGTTGTACGACTTCCTCATTGATGACAAGCACGCTATTGGTTGCCATGACATCCTCCTCAAGACAGACCAGGGGAGCGAGGGCGACCAATGTTTCAAAGCGGGTTTAGAACTAATTTAGTTCATTGGCTGTAGAGAGGCACACCTTCTCATCCAGTTAGGGATCGATACGTTGCCTACCTTTGAAGGGGTTGTTTGCCATATTCTTAATTCCCAACCAGGCAGACCGAGAGTCTCCCTGTAACATTATCTGTTCCTTGTACTGACATCTCGCCTTTTTTATCTCTTTGTTCACCTCTCTCTGTACCTCTTTTCTTTCCAGTTGATTCCCGGAGGCAAACACTTGTTTCTTCTTATTAAGCACCACTTTAAATTTTTGGGTCACCCATGGTTTGTTAGGAAATATCTTACATGTTTTTTTGGAGATCACCAAACCAACACAGAATTCAATATAGCCAGATTTTACGTTATAAGTCAACTCGTTCAGGTCAGCTGATGATTCTTCAAATATACTCCAAATTAACGTTTATTTGTCACGTGCGCCGAATACAACAGGTGTAGAACTTACAGTGAAATGCTTACTTACAGGCTCTAACCAATAGTGCAAAAAAGGTATTAGGTGAACAAAAGGTAGGTAAAGAAATAAAACAACAGTAAAAAGACAGGCTATATACAGTAGCAGCGCTATAAAAGTAGCGAGGCTACATACAGACACCGGTTAGTCAGGCTGATTGAGGTAGTATGTACAGTGATCCCTCGCCACTTCGCGGTTCACTTATCGCGGATTCGCTATTTCGCGGATTTTCATAATGCATTTTTTTTTTTTTTTTGGTGCATTGTGCTCTGCATTCTGATTCGCTAAAAACTCACTCCCGCTTCTTGTATCAAAACATGCTACGAATTGTGCTATCATTTTGTCGTCTCGTGCAGTTATGTGTACGTACATAAAACAGCTTGGCAAATTTACATTAAGTTGGCCAAATTATCTTGTAATTTCGAACATCTCCTAAACCCATAATGTCGACGAAACGGCCTACACGTGAGTCACTGTATTTGTATACATGTAATAGTTGCTAATTGTAAAAAAAAAAAAAGTTTTCTATTTCGCGGATTTCACTTATCGCGGGTCATTTTCGGAACGTAACCCCCGCGATAAACGAGGGATTACTGTACATGTAGATATGGTTAAAGTGACTATGCATATATGATGAACAGAGAGTAGCAGTAGCGTAAAAGAGGGGTTGGCGGGTGGTGGGTGGCGGGTGGCGGGACACAATGCAGATAGCCCGGTTAGCCAAAGTGCGGGAGCACTGGTTGGTCGGCCCAATTGAGGTAGTATGTACATGAACATGTAGGTATTACAGACTAGGTCAGGGAGAGGTTGAAAATGTCAGTGAAGACACTTGTCAGTTGGTCCGCACATGCTCTGAGTACAAGTCCCGGTAATCCGTCTGGCCCTGCTGCCTTGTGAATGTTGACCTGTTTAAAGGTCTTGCTCACATCGGCTACGGAGAGCGTGATCACACAGTCATCCAGAACAGCTGGTGCTCTCATGCATGCTTCATTGTTGCTTGCCTCGAAGCGAGCATAAAAGGCATTTAGCTCGTCTGGTAGGCTCGTGTCACTGGGCAGCATCGCGGCTGTGTTTCCCTTTGTAGTCCGTAATAGTTTGCAAGCCCTGCCACATCTGACGAGCGTCGGAGCCGGTGTAGTAGGATTCAGTGTTGGTCCTGTATTTACGCTTTACCTGTTGGATGGTTCGTCAGAGGACATAGCGGGATTTCTTATAAGCATCCTGATTAGTGTCCTGCTCCTTGAAAAAGGTAGAGCTACTCTTTAGCTTGATGAGGATGTTGCCTGTAATCCTTGGTGTCTGGTTGGGATATGTCCTCAATGCCAATTGGATGAGTCCCTGATCATATTCCAGTCTGTGCTAGCAGACTCCGTATTGAGTGAGTCACTGGTACTTTCTGCTTTAGTTTTTGCTTGTAAGCAGGAATCAGGAGGACAGAATTATGGTCAGTATTACCAACCAAATGGAGGGCGAGGGAGAGCTTTGTATGAGTCTCTGTGTGTGGAGTAAAGGTGGTCTAGAGTTTTTCTTCCTCTGGTTACGCGCTGGTAGAAATTGTGACATGCTGGTAGAAATTTGGTAAAACGGATTTAAGTTTGCCTGCGTTAAAGTCCCCAGCCACTAGGAGCAGCGCTTCTGGATGAGTATTTATTTGTTTGCTTATGGCATTATTCAGTTTGTTGAGTGCAGTCTTAGTGCCAGCATCGGAACCCAGCCAACTGTATATTATCTGTGTTGTCGTTCAGCCACGACTCTGTAAAACATAAGATATTACTGTTTTTAATATCCCTTTCGTAGGATATTCTCAAACGGAGCTAATCCAGTTTATTGTCCATTAATTGTACGTTGGCAAATAGAACGGATGGTGGAGGCAGGTTACCCACTCGCCGACGCAACCTGATCTCCGCTCCCTGTACCTCCATCTTTTCTTCACGCGAATGACGGGGATTTGGGCCTGGTCTCGGAGAAACGGTATATCCTTCGCATCAGACTCATTAAAGAAAAAGTATTTGTCCAGTTCGAGGTGAGTAATTGCTCTTCTGATATCCAGAAGCTCTTTTCGGTCAGCAACATTATGTACAAAATAAGTTACTAACAATGTGAGAAAAAAAACACAAAATAGCACAGTTGGTTAGGAGCCCGTAAAACGGCAGCCATTCCCATCCAGTGCCATTATCAACAATGAGGGGACATTGGGAGCTGCTTTTGAAAGGAAAGATCAGTCAACAAAGTGAAGGGGCTGGGGGGCTAAAGAAGGTGTGGAAAGTCTTAGGAAGTCTTAGGTGTTTTGAGAATCTGCAGAGAGAATTATGTGTTGGTTGTGTCATTACTGTTGTAGTCTTGATTTTAGAACTTTCAGGGTCCCACAATCTTCTTGTGCTCCCATAACCGCAAGATGTGTCCGCTCCCTTCTGCTTGTGTACCCAAAATGCCTCCGCTTTGGGGTATTTTTCGGCAGGGCATTGTGGAATGACTCCAGATAACCTGAGTTTTTACAAAAAGAAAATATAAAAAGAGAAGAGGCGTAGATTAAATTGAATGATTAGTATATTCCGCCCTGAAACATATCATTGTATGGAATTGATTAGAATGTATGGAATTGATTAGAATGTATAAAATCATAATCAATACATGTGTAGTCCTAGTCAGAATTAGGGTAAAGAGAATATGTCTTTATGGTATTTTAAACACAGACTGTCTGAGCTTGGTGCCGACCTGACTAGAGATTTGGGAGAGACCGGGGAGTACGTGTCAAGGACAAGGTCACCAATCTCTGTCGGCTGGGTAGTGAGACAGTGTGTGCGTCTGTTTGTGTTATGTGTGTGCGTCTGTTTGTGTGTATGTGTGTGTGTGCGTCTGTTTGTGTGTATGTGTGTGTGTATGGTTGTGTGAATGTGTGGGCGTGAGAAGTCAGTATAAAATGAATTGTTTTGTATTCTTGACTTTAGAACGTTCTCTGAATAAACTGTACTAACCTTTTGTATAAGCTGAGTCTTTGACTAATTATTATTATACCCATGGTCTTACAAAGCTCGGGAATTGGTCAGAGCTATTGATTGATTGTTATTATCATTGGGATTGGAAATTCTCTTCTCAGTATTCTAGAAGGTACTCTGTGGTTCTCAAGCTACCTCAAACCACGTGTAACCCCATAACACAAACACTACCCAATTCATGTTTATAGCATGCTTACTGTGAATTGAGATATCTTAGCCGTCAGCTTGTAATTATTTTAGACAATTTACCTTAACCTTGGAAGCGCATGTTGGTGGAATCAGATTCAGTACCACATACAACATACACAACAATACACAATTTAACCAACCCACTAATTGTACTGATATCTATTAGATTGGCTAGCGAAGCACACCTAACATGGACATTTCAATATTGTCAGCATGCTGTTAGCTAACTAGCATCACTAAATTGGCAGGAAGATTGCTAAGATTTATTTAGAATTCAAGGCACACTTAAAACTTCTTGTTATATCTCATACAATAAATTTATGTTTTGTTCGAAAATGTGCATATTTGAGGTATAAATCATAGTTTTACATTGGAGCTACCATCAAAAATATCACCAAAGCAGCCAGAATAATTACAGAAAGCAACGTGAAATACCTAAATACTCATCATAAAACATTTATGAAAAATACATGGTGTATAGCAAATGAAAGATAAACATCTTGTGAATCCAGCCAATTTTTCAGATTTTTTAAGTGTTTTACAGCGAAAACACAATATAGCATTATATTAGCTTACCACAATAGCCAAACACACAACCGCATTTATTCACCGCATAGATAACATTCGCAAAAACCAGCAAAAGATAAGATTAATCACTAACCTTGACCAACTTCATCAGATGACAGTCTTATAACATCAGGTTATACAATACACGTATGTTTTGTTTGAAAATGTGCATATTTAAACCTGCAAACCGTGGTTATACATTGTGAATATGTAGCATCGATTCACCAGAATCTCCGGAGATATTTTGGACACTAACCTAATCTGACCAAATAACTCATCATAAACTTTACTAAAAAATACATGTTGTACAGCAAATGAAAGATACACTGGTTCTTAATGCAACCGCCGTGTTAGATTTTTAAAAATAACTTTACCATAACAAACAGCTTACGTTATAGCGAGACAGCGCCCGCCAAAACAGCAGAGAATAGGAATTAACATTTTCCACAGAAAAATGAAATAACATCATAAATTTGTCAGGACCCAGGACCCGGTGTGAGAAACAGTCACTAATAGTCGGCAGAACCCAGAAGATGAGGCAGACACAGCAGTACTAGAGACGGTGGTTTAATCAAGGTAAAAGATCTTCAGGCAAAAATATAAATCCACAACGTCAAAAGTAAAGCCAAGAGAAAAAATGGATATCCTCCAAAATACAAAGAAAATCCACAGTGGTAAGAACAGCAGGGATAAAACAAACCTCAAAAGTCTAATCAAAAATAAACAAGAACAAAACCAGAGAACCTCTGGAAAATCCAACAAGAGAAATATATGTTCACAGCATGGCTGGGGCTGGGTGCTAACATACAAACACAGCGCAAAGAACTGAGGAACACAAAGGGATTAAATACCTACAAGGAAATGACACACAGGTGCAAATAATAATTAGAACAAGAGAAAAACAAAAGGTTAAAAAAGGCGCAATGGGGGCATCTAGTGACCAAAAACCTGAACAATCCTGGCCAAATCCTGACAAAATTGTTCTTACTTTTGCTGAGCTTCCATCAGAATCTTGTACAAGGAGTCCTAGGTGCAGAATAAATCGTTGTTTGGTTTTAGAATGTCCTTTTCTCCTGTCGAATTAGCAACCTTAGCTAGCCATGTGGCGCAAACATGCCCATCTTCTCTCGACGCAAAGAATGGAAAATTCCAAAACTCCCAATAAACGTTGAATAAACTGATACAACTCGGTTGAAAAACAACTACTTTATGATGTTATTGTCACATATATCAAATAAAATCAGAGCCGGAGATATCCGCCGTGTATACCGAACGCTTTTCAGAAGCCAATGTGGATGTCCTTCGCGCGCCAGAGAAGACTAAGAAATTTCCAGACCTGTCACTCCAAAAGCTCTTGTTTGGCCTCAGATCAAGCTAGACACCCCATTCCACCTTCCACTGCCTGTTGACATCTAGTGGAAGGCGTATGAAGTGCATGCATATCCATAAATATTAGGCAATTGAATAGGCAGGCCCTGGAACAGAGCCTCGTTTTCAGATTTTTCACTTCCTGTCTGGAAGTTTGCTGCCAAATGAGTTCTGTTTCACTCACATATATAATTCAAACAGTTTTAGAAACTTGAGTGTTTTCTATCCAATAGTAATAATACTATGCATATTGTATGATCTAGAAAAGAGTACGAGGCCGTTTAAATTGGGCACGATTTTTTCCAAAGTGAAAACAGCGCCCCCCTATTGACAAATTAACATGTTATAAGACTGTCATCTGATGAAGTTGTTTCTTGGTTAGTGACTAATTATATCTCTATTTGGTCGGTTTTGTGATAGCTACCTATGCGGTAGAAACATGGTGAAAATATGCGGTTGAGTCTTTGGCTATTGTGGTTAGCTAATAGAAATACATATTGTGTTTTCGGAAATGATGGCTGGATTCACAAGATGTTTATCTTTCATTTGCTGTATTAGACTTGTGATTTCATGAAAATTATATTATATGATATCCCTGTCCCGTTAGGCTAGGCTATGCTAGTCAGCTTTTTTGATGAGGAGGATCCCGGATCCAGGATGGGTATCACTGAATTAACCAGCATGGCTACCACAGTATTTTGCAGCGATACGCCATCCCATCTGGTTTGCGCTTCGTGGGACTATCATTTATTTTTTCAACAGGACAATGACCCAACACACCCCCAGGCTGTGTATGGGCTATTTGAGAGTGATGTGATGGTGCTGCATCAGATGACCTGGTCTCCACAATCACCCGACCTCAACACAATTGAGATGGTTTGGGATGAGTTGGACCGCAGAGTGAAGTAAAAGCAGCCAACAAGTGCTCAGCATATGTGGGAATTCCCTCAATACTGTTGGAAAATCATTTCTCATGAAGTTGGTTGAGAGAATGCCAAGAGTGTGCAAAGCTGTCATCAAGGCAAAGGGTGGGTACTTTGACAAATCTAAAATCTAAAATATGTTTTGATTTGTTTAACACTTTTTTGGTTACTACATGATGTGTTATTTCATAGTTTTGACATCATTTTCACTATTATTCTACAATGTAGAAAATAGTAAAAATAAAGAAAAACCCTTGAATGAGCAGGTGGGCTTTACTCAAGGCCAGTGGCATGTCATTAGTAAAGATTGACAAATTAAGGGGCCTAGACAGCTGGCCTGGGGAATTCCTGATTCTACCTGGATTATGTTGGAGAGGCTTCCATTAAAGAACAGCCTCTGTGTTCTGTTAGACAGGTCATTTTTTATCCACATTATAGCAGGGGGTGTAAAGCCATAACACATACGTCTTTCCATCAGCAGACTGTGACCGATAATGTCAAAGGCTGCACTGAAGTCTAACAAAACAGCTCCCACAAACTTTTGATCATCAATTTCTCTCAGCCATTCATCAGTCATGTGTGTGCCGTGCTTGTTGAATATCCTTCCCTGTAAGCGTATTGAAAATCTGTTGTCAATTTGTTTACAGTGAAATAGCATTGTATGTGGTCAAACACCATTTTTCCAAAAGTTTACTAAGGGTTAATCGGCTATTTGAGCCAGTAAAGGACTATTCACTATTCTTGAGTAGAGGAATGATTTTTGCGTCCCACTTGGACTGAGGGCAAACACTTTCTAGTAGGCTTAGAATATATGGCAAATAGGAGTGGCAATATCGTCCACTATTATCCTGAGTAATTTTCCATCCAAGTTGTCAGACCCTGGTGGCTTTTCATTGTTGATAGACTAAAAAAATACACCTATTCCACACTCACTTTACGGAATTCAAATTTACAATGCTTGTCTTTCACAATTTGACCAGTTATACTTGGATGTGTAGTGTCAGTGTTTGTTGCTGGCATGTTATGCTTAAGTTTGCTAATCTTGCCAATGAAAAAAATTATGAAAGTAATTGGCAATATTAGTGGGTTTTGATTCATTGAATGATGGAGCTGAGTTTGCAGTTGTCACGTTCCTGACCTGTTTTCTCTTGTTTTTGTATGTGTTTAGTTGGTCAGGGCGTGAGTTGGGGTGGGCATTCTATGTTTTGTGTTTCTATGTTGGGTTTAATGTGTTGCCTGATATGGTTCTCAATTAGAGGCAGGTGTTTGACGTTTCCTCTGATTGAGAACCATATTAAGGTAGGAGGTTCTCACTGTTTGTTTGTGGGTGATTGTCTTCCGTGTCTGTGTATTTTGCACCACACGGGACTGTTTCGTTTGTCGTTCGTGTATGTAGTCTGTTCCTGTTCGTGCGTTCTTCGTGTTCTGTAAGTTCGTTTGTTCAGGTCTGTTGACTTCGTTTATTATTTTGTAAATTCTCAAGTGTGTTTAGTTTTCGTCTTGTTAAATAAATATCATTATGTATTCATCACCCGCTGCGCCTTGGTCCGCTCACTCACCTCAAGACGACCGTTACAGCAGTTTTTCCTTAAATGTAATTTAAGGTGCTCCAAAGCTTTTTACTATCATTCATCTTTGTTTCATAGTATAGTTTCTTCTTTTTATTCCGTTTAATGACATGATTTCTCAATTTGCAGTATGTTTGCCAATCAGTTGTGCAGCCAGACATATTTGCCATTTATTTTGCCTCATCCCTCTCAACCATAATATTCCTCATCAATCCATGGGGATTTAACTGTTTTACAGTAATTTTCTTAATGGTGCATACTTATTAGTAACTGGAATAAGCAATTACATAAACGTGTGAAGTGTCTGGTTGCTCCTCATTACACACCACAGAACAACAAATATTATTTACATTAAGAACATAGGAATCACTACAAAACTTCTTGTATGACCTCTTATACACTATATTGGGCCCAGCCTTTGGAACTTTGGTTTTCCTAGGTATGGCTACTTGTGATCTATATTGTGATCAATACATCCAATGGATTTGGATACAGCTTTAAAGCATGTGATCAATGCATGTTAATGATTGCATTCCTTTCATGACTAGCCAAGTTATAAAGTACAATATTACAGTGGTAGGCTTTCACAATGCAATTCAGGGAAACCGATCATCATTTTGGTGCACATAGAAAGGAGTCATGAGTGCGTTCAGGTGTGTCCTGACTCTCCTTTGAGGATCCAAATTGTCTATTTTGTGATGTCATTAAAAATGATATAAAAGTGATAACGATAATATTGTAACTTGAAGAGCTTTCACACTGTGCATGTCAGGTTCACATCCTTTACGTTGTGTAGGAAATATCAAGGATGAAGAGAATATTTCTGTTAAGATAGGAATGTGATTTTAGTTTTCAAACGAGATCATAGTTTTGATAATAATTTTCCAGTAAGTAGCCATGCCCGAGGGAGCTCAGAGAGCGTGTCAGCATGACAGCATCTAGTTTGTGCTCTCACTGTCACACCCTGATCTGTTTCACCTGTCTACGTGATTGTCTCCACCCCCCTCCAGGTGTCGCCCATCTTCCCCATTATACCGTGTATTTATACCTGTGTTTTCTGTCTGTCTGTGCCAGTTCGTCTTGTTTGTTCAAGCCTACCAGCGGTTTGTCTCAGCTCCTGCTTTTCCCCAGTCTCTCTTTTTCTCGCCCTCCTGGTTTTGACCTTTGCCAGTCCTGTCTCCTAGCCCACCTGCCGGACCACTCTGCCTGAGCCTGCCTGCTGTCCTGGACCTTTGCCCTACCTCTGGATTACCGACCTCTGCCTGACCTGACCCTGAGCCGTCCTGTACCTTTCCCCCACTTCTCTGGACTATTGACCCCTGTTTGCCTTGACCTGTCTATTTGCTTGCCCCTGTGGGATTATTAACCTTTCTGAACCACCCATCCCGGATCCGGGATAATTGTCATCAGCAACGCTGAATACAGTCAAATAATATTACTAGAAAATATGCATATTCATGAAATCACAAGTGCAATATTGCAAAACACAGCTTAGCCTTTTGTTAATCCACCTGTCGTCTCAGATTTTGAAATTATGCTTTACAGCGAAAGCAATACAAGCGTTTGTGTAAGTTTATCGATCGCTCGCCAAAACATTAAGTACACTTAGCATCATGTAACTTGGTCACAAATCTGAAAAGCAATCAAATTAATCGTTTACCTTTGATGATCTTCAGATGTTTTCACTCACAAGACTCCCAGTTAGACAACAAATGTTCCTTTTGTTCCCTAAAGATATTTTTATATCCAAATACCTCCGTTCGTTTCGCGCGTTATGCTGAGAAATCCACAGGAAAAAGCATTCACGACAACGCAGACAAAAATTCCAGATAATATCCATAATGTCCACAGAAACATGTCAAATGTTTTTTTATAATCAATCCTCAGGTTGTTTTTCAAATATATATTCGATAATATATCAACCGGGAGTGTTGGTTTTTCAATAGGACCGGGAGTAACAATGGCCGTCTTTCTCTGTTGCGCACAACTCACTCTGAGAGCCCCCACCTATCCACTTACGCAATGTGATCATTCTCGCTCCTTTTTCAAAATAAAGCCTGAAACTATGTCTAAAGGCTGTTGACACCTTAGGGAAGCCATAGAAAAAGGGATCTGGTTGATATCCCTTTAAATGGGTGATAGGGATGCATAAGAACAGAGAGGTTTCAAAAACAGAGGCACTTCCTGATTGGATTTTCCTCCGGTTTTAGCCTGCAATATCAGTTCTGTTAAACTCACAGACAAAATCTTGACAGTTTTGGAAACTTTAGAGTGATTTCTATCCCAATCTGACAATTATATGCATATTCTAGTTTCGGGGGCTGAGAAATAGGCAGTTTCAAATGGGTACATTTTTTTGCCAAAACCTAAAATACTGCCCCCTACACTTAAGAAGTTTTAAACAATTGGTTATCCGACGTGGTCTGCATCTGGGTCTTACCTTCATATCTGAAACTCACTGTCTTTATGGAGTGAAGTGACCTGCCTTATAGTGTGCGCATGGCACTCATGCAGATGGACCCATGGCCTCTTAAAGGGTGTTTTAATAGGAAGCCTCTCCAGAACAGTACATTGTGAGTGATCCCCAGTGAGAGGGGGTGGGGAAATGGCAGGAGAGAAAGAGAAAACGGTCACTCCTGCTGCCTCATGGGTCTGGCAGATATTGAAATTCATTGAACGTAGTATCTGAATTGTTTTATTGAAGTGGCAATCTGTAGTTGGAACAATAACAAAGCCATTACCCAATCACTGTTTCAGTAAACAGCTGAGCTGCCCTGTAATTAATGTGCATCCATCTTTCAATTACCAATAGTTATCTCTATGATTGGAAAGGAATCCTACTGTTTGTAAAACAGCCTATATCTAAATATAAGGATGCACAATGTGCAAAATTCCCAAAAGCAACTGCTTCGAAAGACAACTCCACCATCACTTGTGTTTTTTTCAGATTATCCTTTGGAAAGTATTTATAAACGGCATGGTTTTTAGTTTGTTTCTGTACTTTTACCCCTTTTTCTCGCCCAATTGGTAGTTACAGTCTTGTCCAATCGCTGCAACTCCTGTAGGATTCGGGAGAGGCGAATGTCAAGAACCATGTGTCCTCTGAAACACGACCCTGCCAAGTCACACTGCTTCTTGACACACTGCTCTCTTAACCCGGAAGCCAGCTGCACCAATGTGTCAGAGGAAACACTGTACACCTGGCGACCGAAGTCAGCTTGCAGGCACCCGGCCTTCCACAAGGAGTCGCTAGAGCATGATGGGACAAAAGACATCCCGGCCGGCCAAACCCTCCCCTAACCCAGACGACGCTGGGCCAATTGTGCGTCGCCTCATGGTTCTCCCGGTCACGGCCAGCTGTAACACAGCCTGGGATCGAACCCGGGTCTATAACGACACCTCAAGCACTGCAATGCAGTGCCTTCGACCGCTGCGCCACTCGGGAGGCCTAAAAACTGAATTTTTAGAAGAAATTAAAGTCCAACCAACTGAGTCCTCTGCATTCCTTGATATAGTTTGGTTCTACCGGCCTGAGGCGGACCATAACTTCAGATAAGACATTGTTTGATTAAAGATATAATTTCAGTGGCAGTGCATGTTGGTGCTCCACTCTAAATTGTATTGGCACAGAAGAGAGAAAAAACGCCATTGTCCTTTGGGCTCCTAGAGACATGTGTCTGAGGTGGTGGCTGGTTGGATGGCTTCAGCTGCTCTCCTTTGATTTTGGGGCTCTCTGTTACACTAGAGAGGACAGATTCAAAGCATATCTCAAAATCAATCTAATCCCGTTAATCATCTACTGCAACACACAGGTCCTCAGTCCTTTTTTCAAACCCTCGGTACAGTTTGCTGCACTGATTAATGGAAGTATGGAGAGGATTCCATTCATGACATACAGGACACCATAGTAAATGACTTTCTAAAGCCTATGATAGTTCACTGATGACGGAGAGTTAGAATGTATGAGATGGCAAAGGATCCTTGGGCTAGCCAATTGTACTGTTTGGAATGTCACACTTAGGTCTGAGCAGACAGATATTTGTTGGGCTTTTGATTTAGACTATAGTGTGCTCTCTGTTCTTTGTAACTGTATTGCAACTCTACTGAATGAGTTCACAGAGACGCAGTCCTGAATACGCTCTCGATATCAAAAGAAAGCGACGCTTTCAACAACTATTCATTACATTCTCTGTCTTTCCGTAAAAACAGTTTTATGAATCTTCCCTCGTGAATCATTTAATTTCACAGCACAATTATTATGGCCCAAATCCGGCCCAAATGTCCAAGGTGGATGTGGTGCGTTTACCACTTGGAACTATGGGGAATGCAGGAACACAGCAGTACTATTGTTGAAAAGACACAAACTCAAACTACACTGTATCAGTCAAATATTATGTTAATTAGGCTGCAAAGCAAATTTGTGATTGGAATTGTAACACCACACAGTATTAAATGTAACACGGTGACCCACCGAAATGGTGTTAAAATTAACACCACAAGAGTGTTGGGTTGGGTGTTGCCAATTCTGATTTAAATGAACACTTTATTACAGCTGATGCTGTTACACTCTCTCAGTGTTAGGGGATTAACACCACTGGTGTTACAGTAACTTGTTTTTCGGTGTTGTTTTACAACTGTAGGGTGCAAAGCCTTATTTGCATATTTATTTCCAAGGGTGCCGTTCAAGTGAATTTTAGAAGTACGAGTAACACCAATGACTGTTTTTGCTAGTGACAGAGACACGGTGTCACTTGGTGTAGAGAGGAGTAGGCAGGAGGCAGGTTGAGAACTACTGACATTATTTAAGCACCATAGAGCAAAGTGGGACGAAACCCAAACACTGTTGTGCTCAAAATGTATCTTCATGAACAAAAAGGCAAAATATAATGTACTCAGGAAATAGTAGGAGAGATTCCTCCCAGGAAAACAAGTTACATTTACAATGACCGACAAATACAAACGGCAGAGGGAGTATATGTACAGTGATTACGTGGGGATTGGAACCAGGTATGTGTAATGATGATGAGACAAGTCCAGGGTTGATGAAGTGAAGAGCGTTTGCCAGCAGTAGGTTCGGCAGCAGGTCAAAGGCCGGCGACGCCGAACGCCTGAGCTGGACAGGAGGGGGAGCTAAAGTGAAGGCTGGTGTGACACATGGTAGTTGCATTTGATGGCTTTCAGTCTGTAGCCTTCACCAACTGAGTGCCTAAGTAAATATTTTATCATAAAATGTAATTATTTATGACAATACATAACTTTTTTTTAATACCTGCAACGTGTACGCTAAGAATCGGGAAGCAATTACAGGGAGTGAATTTAATAAATAACGGAACAAAAAAAGAAATACGAGTAGCGTACAGACATGAAACACAGGAACAGAAACGCCTGAGGAAGAACCAAGGGGAGTGACAGATATAGGGGAGGTAATCAGGAAGTTGATGGAGTCCAAGTGCGTGTCATGAGGCGCAGGTAACCATGGTGGCCGGTGTGCGTAACAAGCGCCGGAGAGGGGGGGCGGGAGTACACTGACAACACCATACTTTAACAGCCTAACACAGTGGTCTGAAATTCCTGGTTCGCAGGCCACATCGACAAGTCATTTTTTGCTGGCTTGAAAAGTGTTACATGATTCGTATTGTAATCCAGCCAGAGTGTCACGGCCGTCGTAGGGAGGAGACCAAGGCGCAGCGTGGTAAGCGTACATTCTTCTTCATTTAGAGAATGAACAAAATAACAAAACGAACCGTGAAGCTAATATGGCTAGTGCAGACAGGCAACTAAACATAGAATAAGAACCCACAAAACCAAAAGGGAAAAATGGCAACCTAAATATGATCCCCAATCAGAGACAACGATAAACAGCTGCCTCTGATTGGGAACAAATTCAGGCCACCATAGACATACATATGCCTAGACTTACAAACACCACTAGACATACAAAAACCCTAGACAATACAAAACAAGCATACCCACCCTCGTCACACCCTGACCTAACCAAAATAATAAAGAAAACATAGATAACTAAGGTCAGGGCGTGACAGAGTTAGGATATCCAACAATGAATTATCCGCAATCAGTGGTGGAAAAAGTACTCAATTGTCATAATTCAGTATAAGTAAAAAGTAAATGCTATACATCAAATGTCTTACATTAAGCAAACCAGACAGCACGATTTTCTTGTTTAAAATGTTTATTTACAAACAGAGACGGGCAAACTCCAACAATCAGACATTATTTACACACGCAGTTTTTGTGTTTAGTGAGTCCGTCAGATCAGAGGCAGTAGGGATGACAAAGCGTTAAATTGATAGGTGCGTGAATTGGACCATAATTCGGTCCTGTCTATGCATTAGAAACGTAACAAGTACCTTTTGGTGTAAGCAGCCGAGCAGCCGCACACAAGCCTAAGATCACAATGCGCAATGCCAAGTATTGGCTGGAGTGGTGTAAAGCTCGCCGCTATTGGACTCTGGAGCAGTGGAAACGTGTTCTCTGGAGTGATGAATCATGCTTCACCATCTGGCAGGCCGGCGGACGAATCTGGGTTTGGTGGATGCCAGGAGAACGCTACCTGCCCCAATGCATGGTGCCAACTGTAAAGTTCAGTGGAGGAGGAATAATGGTCTGAGGCTGTTTTCATGGTTCAGCCTCCTTAGTTCCAGTGAAGGGAACTCTTAACGGTACAGCGTACAATAACATTCTAGACAATTATATGCTTCCAACTTTGTGGAAACTGTTTAGGGAAGGCCCTTTCTTGTTACAGCATGACAACGCCCCCGTGCACAAAGTGAGGTCCATACAGAAATGGTTTGTCGAGATCGGTGTGGAAGAACTTGACTGGCCTACACAGAGCCCTGACCTCAACCCCATCGAACACCTTTGGTATGAATTGTAACGCCGACTGTGAGCCAGGCCCAACATCAGTGCCAAACCTCACTAATGCTTGTGGATGAATGGAAGCAAGTCCCTGCAGCAATATTCCAGCATCAAGTGGAACGCCTTCCCAGAAGAGTGGAGGCTGTTATTGCAACATTGCCCATGATTTTGGAATGAGATCTTCGTCGAACAGGTGTCCACATACATTTCATCATGTAGTGTATTTTCTTTAGGATGTTGTACAAAATATAAACAGTAAAGTAAAGCTACCCCAAAAACAACTTAAGTAGTACTTCAAAGACACAATCTGCAGTTAGAATGACTGCAAAGGTAGGAAAGGTCGATAAATGAGACTACCTAAACCATCTAAACTGGCACAACCATCTCAATAATGACTAAAATAAGTCCAACCACTTAAAGATTGGATTAGTTTATGTTATTTATCTTTGAGTAGTATACGATCAATTCATTGATCAATGTGCATGCAGAAACAGACATTAAAACAAACTATTCTATAACACAACCTGCAACAATTAATGCTGGGAAATATGATAGAGGCCCCACCCATGTCTTTTTCACTCTCAGAAAGTGAACAGAAATTAACTCAACATAGTAGAGTAATGACAACCACTGATAAACACTTTGTTTATTCACCCCTGGTGGAGTCAATTTCAATCCCACAGTTGTTAACCCCATTAGAATCAACACTCAGATATAACACTCACAACACTTTTCAACACAGAGATTTTAACACCAGCAAAATTGCTGTGTGGTGAGTTTTGCGTTAAACACATACAGTTCCAGTCAAAGGTTTGGACATACCTACTCATTCAAGGGTTTTTCTTTATTTTTACTATTTTCTACATTGTAGAATAATAGTGAAGACAGCAAAACTATGAAATAATACATATGGAATCATGTAGTAACCAAAAAAGTGTTAAATAAATCAAAATATATTTTAGATTTGAGATTCTTCAAAGTAGCCACCCTTTGCAATGATGACAGCTTTGCACACTCTTGGCATTCTCTCAACCAGCTTCATGAGGTAGTCACCTGGAATGCATTTAAATTAACAGGTGTGCCTTGTTAAAAGTTCATTTGTGGAATTTCAAATCAAATCAAATCAAATCAAATTTTATTAGTCACATACACATGGTTAGCAGATGTTAATGCGAGTGTAGCGAAATGCTTGTGCTTCTAGTTCCGACAATGCAGTAATAACCAACAAGTAATCTAACCTAACAATTCCACAACTACTACCTTATACACACACACAAGTGTAAAGGGATAAAGAATATGTACATAAAGATATATGAATGAGTGGTGGTACAGAACGGCATGGCAAGATGCAGTAGATGGTATAGAGTACGGTATATACATATGAGATGAGTACTGTAGGGTATGTAAACATAAAGTGGCATAGTTTAAAGTGGCTAGTGGTACATGTATTACATAAAGATGGCAAGATGCAGTAGATGATAGAGTACAGTATATACATATGAGATGGGTAATGTAGGGTATGTAAACATTATATTAAGTGGCATTGTTTAAAGTGGCTAGTGGTACATAATTTACATAATTTCCATCAATTCCCATTTTTAAAGTGGCTGGAGTTGAGTCAGTATGTTGGCAGCGGCCGCTAAATGTTAGTGGTGGCTGTTTAACAGTCTGATGGCCTTGAGATAGAAGCTGTTTTTCAGTCTCTCGGTCCCTGCTTTGATGCACCTGTACTGACCTCGCCTTCTGGATGATAGCGGGGTGAACAGGCAGTGGCTTGGGTGGTTGTTGTCCTTGATGATCTTTATGGCCTTCCTGTGACATCGGGTGGTGTAGGTGTCCTGGAGGGCAGGTAGTTTGCCCCCGGTGGTGCGTTCTGCAGACCTCACTACCCTCTGGAGAGCCTTACGGTTGTGGGCGGAGCAGTTGCCGTACCAGGCGGTGATACAGCCCGACAGGATGCTCTCGATTGTGCATCTGTAGAAGTTTGTGAGTGCTTTTGGTGACAAGCCGAATTTCTTCAGCCTCCTGAGGTTGAAGAGGCGCTGCTGCGCCTTCTTCACAACGCTGTCTGTGTGGGTGGACCAATTCAGTTTGTCCGTGATGTGTACACCGAGGAACTTAAAACTTTCCACCTTCTCCACTACTGACCCGTCGATGTGGATAGGGGGGTGCTCCCTCTGCTGTTTCCTGAAGTCCACAATCATCTCCTTTGTTTTGTTGACGTTGAGTGTGAGGTTATTTTCCTGACACCACACTCCGAGGGCCCTCACCTCCTCCCTGTAGGCCGTCTCGTCGTTGTTGGTAATCAAGCCTACCACTGTAGTGTCATCCGCAAACTTGATGATTGAGTTGGAGGCGTGCATGGCCACGCAGTCGTGGGTGAACAGGGAGTACAGGAGAGGGCTCAGAACGCACCCTTGTGGGGCCCCAGTGTTGAGGATCAGCGGGGTGGAGATGTTGTTACCTACCCTCACCACCTGGGGGCGGCCCGTCAGGAAGTCCAGGACCCAGTTGCACAGGGCGGGGTCGAGACCCAGGGTCTCGAGCTTGATGACGAGTTTGGAGGGTACTATGGTGTTAAATGCTGAGCTGTAATCGATGAACAGCATTCTCACATGGGTATTCCTCTTGTCCAGATGGGTTAGGGCAGTGTGCAGTGTGGTTGTGATTGCGTCGTCTGTGGACCTATTGGGTCGGTAAGCAAATTGGAGTGGGTCTAGGGTGTCCGGTAGGGTGGAGGTGATATGGTCCTTGACTAGTCTCTCAAAGCACTTCATGATGACGGAAGTGAGTGCTACGGGGCGGTAGTCGTTTAGCTCAGTTACCTTAGCTTTCTTGGGAACAGGAACAATGGTGGCCCTCTTGAAGCATGTGGGAACAGCAGACTGGGATAAGGATTGATTGAATATGTCCGTAAACACACCAGCCAGCTGGTCTGCGCATGCTCTGAGGACGCGGCTGGGAATGCCGTCTGGGCCTGCAGCCTTGCGAGGGTTAACACGTTTAAATGTTTTACTCACCTCGGCTGCAGTGAAGGAGAGCCCGCAGGTTTTGGTAGGGGGCCGTGTCAGTGGCACTGTATTGTCCTCAAAGCGGGCAAAAAAGTTGTTTAGCCTGTCTGGGAGCAAGACATCCTGGTCCGCGACGGAGCTGGTTTTCTTTTTGTAATCCGTGATTGACTGTAGACCCTGCCACATACCTCTTGTGTCTGAGCTGTTGAATTGCGACTCGATTTTGTCTCTGTACTGGGACTTAGCCTGTTTGATTGCCTTGCGGAGAGAATAGCTACACTGTTTGTATTCGGTCATGCTTCCGGTCACCTTGCCCTGGTTAAAAGCAGTGGTTCGCGCTTTCAGTTTCACGCGAATGCTGCCGTCAATCCACGGTTTCTGGTTTGGGAATGTTTTAATCGTTGCTGTGGGTACGACATCGTCAATGCACTTCCTAATGAACTCGCTCACCGAATCAGCATATTCGTCAATATTGTTGTTGGACGCAATGCGGAACATATTCCAATCCGCGTGATCGAAGCAGTCTTGAAGCGTGGATTCAGATTGGTCGGACCAGCGTTGAACAGACCTGAGCGCGGGAGCTTGTTGTTTTAGTTTCTGTTTGTAGGCTGGAATCAACAAAATGGAGTCGTGGTCAGCTTTTCCGAAAGGGGGGCGGGGGAGGGCCTTATATGCGTCGCGGAAATTAGTATAACAATGATCTAGGGTTTTTCCAGCCCTGGTAGCACAATCGATATGCTGATAGAATTTAGGGAGTTTTGTTTTTAGATTAGCCTTGTTAAAATCCCCAGCTACGATGAATGCAGCCTCAGGGTGTGTGGTTTCCAGTTTACAAAGAGTCAGATAAAGTTCGTTCAGGGCCATCGATGTGTCTGCTTGGGGGGGAATATATACGGCTGTGATTATGATTGAAGAGAATTCCCTTGGTAGGTAATGCGGTCGACATTTGATTGTGAGGAGTTCTAGATCAGGTGAACAGAATGACTTGAGTTCCTGTGTGTTGTTATGATGATCACACCACGTCTCGTTAATCATAAGGCATACCCCCCCGCCCCTCTTCTTACCAGAAAGATGTTTGTTTCTGTCGGCGCGATGCATGAAGAAACCAGCTGGCTGCACCGACTCCGTTAGCGTCTCTTGAGTTAGCCATGTTTCCGTGAAGCAGAGCACGTTGCAATCCCTGATGTCTCTCTGGAATGCTACCCGTGCTCGGATTTCATCAACCTTATTGTCAAGAGACTGGACATTGGCGAGTAGTATGCTAGGGAGTGGAGCGCGATGTGCCCGTCTCCGAAGCCTGACCACGAGACCGCCTCGTTTGCCCCTTTTACGGCGTCGCACAGGGTCGCCGGCTGGGATCAGATCCATTGTATTGGGTGGAAGGCAAAACACTGGATCCGTTTCGGGAAAGTCATATTCCTGGTAGGAACGATGATGAGTTGACGTTGATCGTATATTCAGTAGTTCCTCCCGACTGTATGTAATGAAACCTAAGATTACCTGGGGTACCGATGTAAGAAATAACACATAAAAAAACAAAATACTGCATATTTTCCAAGGAACGCGAAGCGAGGCGGCCATCTCTTTTCGGCGCCGGAAGTAGATTTCTTTCCTTCTTAATGCGTTTGAGCCAATCAGTTGTGTTGTGACAATGTAGGGGTGGTATACAGAAGATAGCCCTATTTGGTAAAAGTCCAAGTCCATATTATGGCAAGAACCACTCAAATAATCAAAGCGAAACGACAGTCCATCATTACTTTAAGACATGAAGGTCAGTCAATCAGGAAAGTTTCTAAAACATTGAACGTTTCTTCAGGTGAAGTCTCAAAAACTAATCAAGCGCTATGATGAAACTGGCTCTCATGAGGACCGCAACAGGAAAGAGATACCTCTGCTGCAGAGGATAAGTTTATTAGATTTACCAGCCTCAGAAATGGCAGCCCAAATAAATGCTTCAGAGTTCAAGTAACAGACTCGTTGCAACATAAACTGTTCAGAGGAGACTGCGTGAATCAGGCCTTCATGGTCAAATTGCTGCAAAGAAACCACTACTACAGGACACCAATAAGAGGAAGAGACTTGCTTGTGCCAAGAAACATGAGAAATGGACATTAGACCTGTGGGAATCGGTCCTTTTGTCTGATGAGTCCAAATTTTAGATTTTTGGTTCAAACCTCCGTGTCTTTGTGAGACACAGAGTAGGTGAACGGATGATCTCTGCATGTGTGGTTCCCACCATGAAGCATGGAGGAGAGAACAGCGATTAATCACCTTGAACTGGAAGAAGCTTTTTCCTTTAACAAGTCCGACGTGAAGGATATACTGCCGGGAACAGGCCCAAAACCCCGTCATTTGCATGAAGAAAAACCGGGGGCAGCCTTCTGAGAATTCGTAGGCGAGCGAGTAAACTCCCACTGCCGTCTGTTCTATTGGCCAATATGCAATCATTGGAAAATAAAATCAAGATTATCCTTCCAACGGGACATTGAAAACTGTAATATCTTATGTTTCATCGAGTCGTGGCTGAACGACGACACAGATTTTCTGGGAATTTTCCATGCACCGGCAGAACAGAGAAGCTACGTTTGGTAGACGAGTGGTGGGGGTGTGAGTCTATTTCTCAATAACAGCTGGTGCGCAATGTCTAATATTAAAGAAGTCTGGAGGTATTGCTCACCTGAGGTAGAGGACCTTATGATAAGTTGTAGACCACACTATCTACCAAGAGAGTTCTCATCTATATTATTCGTAGTCGTCTATTTACCACCACAAACCGATGCTGGCACTAAGACCGCACTCAACCAACTCTATAAGGCCATAAGCAAACAAGAAAATGCTCATCCAGAAGCGGCGCTCCTAGTGGCCGGGGACTTTAACGCAGGCAAACTTAAATCCGTTTCACCTCATTTCTACCAGCATGTCACATGTGCAACCAGAGGAAAAACAACTACAGACCACATTTACTCCACACACAGAGATGCATACAAAGCTCTCCCCCGCCCTCCATTTGGCAAATCTGACCATAATTCTATCCTCCTGATTCCTACTTACAATCAAACTAAAGCAGGAAGTACCAGTGACTCGCTCATTACGGAAGTGGTCATGTGATGCGGATGCTAAGCTACAGGACTGTTTTGCAAGTACAGCCTGGAATATGTTCCGGGATTCATCCAATGGCATTGAGGAGTATACCACCTCAGTTATCAGCTTCCTCTATAAGTGCATCGATGACGTCATCCCCACAGTGACCATACGTACATATCCCAACCAGAAGCCATGGATTACAGGCAACATCCGCATCAAGCTAAAGGCTAGAGCTGCCACTTTCAGGGAGTGGGACACTAATCCAGATGCGTATAAGAAATCCCGCTATGCCCTTAGACAAACCATCAAACAAGCAAAGCGTCAATACAGGATTAAGATTGAATCCTACTACACCAGCTCTGACGCTCGTCGGATGTGGCAGGGCTGGACGACTATTACGGACTACAAAGGGAAACGCAGCCGCGAGCTGCCCAGTGACGTGAGCCCACCAGACGAGCTAAATGCCTTTTATGCTCGCTTCGAGGCAAGCAACACTGAAGCATGCACGAGAGCACCAGCTGTTCTGGACGACTGTGTGATCACGCTCTCGGTAGCCAATGTGAGCAAAAACTTTAAACAGGTCAACATTCACACAAATATATGGCAAATAGAAATCAAGCTGGATGGTCTTCAGAGATTGATGGGAGGGGTTGATGGTATCTGAAGGATGGGATTAAAAACAAATAAAAGATTGCAACAGTTAAGGGCATTGTGTCTGTAAAATGTATGTATAAGATGCAAGTAGAAGCCTAAGTGTTGTTGTCCATGAGTTTACTCCAAAGTTTACTCCAAACAGGAGAGGGGTGTGTAGGGTTAAGGGAATTTGGAAAGTATTCAGACCCCTTGACTTTTTCAGGGCCAGCAGACAATATCCTTACTTTTTCCCACTTCCACTTGCCTCTTACATTTTTGCGGTAATGCTGATATTAGCTGGTTATAATTTTGGGTAGCGCAGACATTTCCATATTTTTGTTAGCTGCATGTGTGACAACTCCACCAGTCCTATTTATGACATAGTTTACAAAGATGATTATTATAATTTTTTTTAAATATATAACGGTTTCTTATCAATTAGTATATTTGAGTTTAACCACAAAATTTGTGATATTATTTGTACTGTCTTTTCTGGTGGATTAAACTGAAATTGCAACCAACTTTCTATGGCTTGTTTTAATAATAACTATGCTTTGGAGATGATTTCATTTTCAAATACCCGAAAGTGATAGGCTGTAATCTGAATAAAGGGAAAAGGGCCATTCTTGAACATGGGGTGAGACATTCTGTAACGCTCGTCGTTAGGTGGAAGAGAGGAGGACCAAATCGCAGCGTGGTACGTTTCCATATTTATTGGAACACTTATAAACACGAACAAAACAATAAACAGAATGAAACCAACGACGCTACAGACCTGAACATGTGAACCTAGTGAAACCAAAGAACGCAATGAACAGGAACAATCACCAACAAACAAACAGTGAACACAGCCTACCTAAATATGGTTCCCAATCAGAGACAACGTAAAACACCTGCCTCTGATTGAGAACCCTATCAGGCCAATCAGACACACCTAAACCAATGAGACACAAAACATAGAATATACCCATCCAGCTCACGTCCTGACCAACTAAACAAAGACAAAACAAAGGAAATAAAGGTCAGAAATGTGACACATTCTTACTAATCTGCTCTAAAAGCAGTTTGGATTGATATATACCTTTTGTATGACTGACGCCTTTAGGGAGATGTCCAATGCTTAAATATTTAATAATTTCTGCCCTACGAATTAATATTTATTTCACAAATAGGGCCGTTTAATTTTGTCTGGCTTGCCGTTCCAAATAAAATGTCATATTTTTTGCTCATATCATTTTTCAAAACAGGTAGCTAGGTGTAGGCAAGACCATAAGCAAATAGGTAAACTGGGATATGACTAAAGAGTTAATTAGGGGGATTTTTCCACAAATGGACATTTATTTTCCTTTCCATGGTAGCAAAAATCGTATCTATTTTGCCAACTTTCTATTAAAATGTATTGTAGTAAGATCATTTCTTTCTACGGACTATGTCCACATCACCGTCATTGTAATGTAAAAGTTTAATTTTTTTTGTTATCCAATACGTAATATAGTACACTTATCATAATTTGGTTGTAATCCAGAGAGGTTAGAAAAAGTATCTAGATCCTCTGTGGAGGGCTTCAAATCAGTGACCTGACAGTGTGGTGCCGGAGCAACAACCTCTCCCTCAAATGTCAGCAAGATCAAGGACCTGATCGTGGACTAAAGAAAATCGGGGGCGAGTACGCCCCCATCCACATCGACGGGGCGGCAGTGGAGCAGGTAGATAGCTTCAAGTTCCTCTGGGTCCAAATCACTAAACACTTCAAATGGTCGAAACAGTCGTGAAGAAGCCTCTTCCCCCTCAGGAAGTTGAATTTTGGCATGGGCCCTCAAATCCTGAAAAGGTTCCACAGCTGTACCATTGAGAGCATATTGACTGGCTGCTTCACTGCTTGGTATGGCAATAGCACTGTCCTCGATGGCATGGCGCTACTGGGGGTTGTGCAGACATTACTGGGGCCGAGCTCCCTGCAATGCAGGACCTCTATATCAGGCGGTGTGAAAAGGGCCGGAAAATAGTCAAATACCCCAACCACCCAAGACATAGACCATTTTTTTGCTGCCGCAAGGCAAAAGGTACCGGTGCATCAAGTCTGACAACAACAGGCTCTTGAACAGCTTCTATCCCCAAGCAATACGACTGATAAATAACTAACAAATTAGCTTCACGGACCGAGTTTACCTTGTATCTCTATTGACCTTTAATTTCTCTATGCAAACTAACAGGGCCCGAGACACACACACACTGTCACGCCAACACACACAAACATTCACTCCATCATTTGCTCACTCACACATAATATGCACATACATTTATATTGACTCTACACACCCACTCACATACAAGCTGCTGCTACTCTGTCTTATATCCTGTTGCCTTGTCACCTTACCCCTATACATATCTACCTCCATCACTACAGTATCCCTGCACATGTAAATATGGTATTGGAACTGACTTTTTAAATATTTCCTTTATATAGTATGCTTACTTACTTTATTGTGCATTTCATATTCTTATTTCTCGTATTTGTTTTCTTCTAGTAATACGTTGTTATTGATTATTGCATTGTTGGGCTTTGAGTTTGCAAGAAAGGCATTTCATTGTATTTGTGCATGTGACATAAAAACCAATAGCCCCACAGCTTACCTCTGTGTGACCTAACAGCAGCACTCTGACCTCCCGACCTCTGCATTCTTGCTGCTGGTATTCCATTATATCCACAGCCTCCTTGTAACACTTTTTAAAAAACAAATCACAGAGGGCCGGAGCAGTAAATAGCCTCACCAATGTTAAAATAACCTGACTACAAATGGGTTGACCAGATTTAATTAACTATACGCCTGTTGCTGTTAGAGTAATTAACTAGTTCTACAATGAATCCACTTGTGTATCATTAAGCCTCATGGAAACAAAGCCAGGAGTCACACAGTCCTCAGCTCACCCTTTTTGCCTCCCATCTCCCTTTGTGAAATACACTTGACTGTATAAGGCAAGTTCTGTCATCCTCCCACTCACCAAATCACAGAGCAACACGGGCTGACCTTTGGCTGGGGAATACTTTAGCTAAGTCGAAAACGCCAACTTACCTCTTCTGCATTCCAGTCCATGTTCCAGCACTGCTGTCTCTTATCAAATATGACAAAGCCCCAGGTTTGTATCCAAACCATGGATCCTGTGACCAGCAAGTAGACCCCTCCCTTCACCCTGATAGTCTCTCAAACATCCCCACGCACACACACACACGGGTTTTCATGGTATATGGGGGGGAAATTTGTTCAAACAACACACCATTACACACATACACCAACATCCTAAATACACCTGGCTGACAGCTGAGACACCAGGGTTTAAGCTATGACAGAAAAAATTGCCCACCTTGCCCTAGGATGAGCTGCTTCTGTATTCCCTAACACACCTGCTAAATATCAGAAGGAATTTGCAGAGAGAGCGAGTATAGCTACAGTAGGGCCATTAATCAACCATAGTGGACCAGACTAACTACTCTTCAAACCCTCCTCTCTTTCCCGAGTCTCTCCGCTGTGGGGGAGAGACGAGAGCTCTGTTTTTAATTAGTCATCTAATCAAAAACAAGGCCCATAGAGATCTATTTTCAGAGAGGGTTTGAGGAAATTAATACAGCGGCATACAAGATGAGATAACAAACCACACATCGGCAGGTAAACTGTGTGGCGTGATGAGATGGCCAGATGTAATATGAGCTAAATAAATTGGCTGCCAAACCCTTGTGAACGTAATCAGACTGCTGGAATTTGATTGGGAAATGTTATAATTACCAATGTTTTACCCCTTGCATGATCTCCTTGATCTCAGCTCATTGATTTGTAACGTCTGAGGCTCTTCAGGAAAGTGAAGAAGTTGTATCTATGTTATTTGAAACAATGCAACTAACTGCATGGGGAAATGTTCCAGACATGAATATATACTTGGTTCGCAGAAGGAAGGACCAACAAATAATATATACTGAGTGTAGGAAACATTAGGAACACCTGCTCTTTCCATGACATAGTCTGACCAGGTGAATCCAGTTGAAAGCTATGGTCCCTTATTGACATCACCTGTTAAATCCACTTCAATCCGTGTAGATGAAGGGGAGGAGACAGGTTAAATAATGATTTTTAAGCTTTGAAACAATTGAGACATGGATTGTATATGTGTGCCATTCAGATGGTGAATAGACACTATATTTAAGTGCCTTTGTATGGTAGTAGTTGCCAGGCGCACCGGTTTGAGTGTGTCAAGAACTGCAACACTACTGGGATTTTCATGCTCAACAGTTTCAAATCAAATCAAATCAAGTTTATTTTATATAGCCCTTTGTACATCAGCTAATATCTTGAAGTGCTGTACAGAAACCCAGCCTAAAACCCCAAACAGCAAGCAATGCAAGTGTAGAAGCACGGTGGCTAGGAAAAACTCCCTAGAAAGGCCAAAACCTAGGAAGAAACCTAGAGAGGAACCAGGCTATGAGGGGTGGCCAGTCCTCTTCTGGCTGTGCCGGGTGGAGATTATAACAGAACGTGGCCAAGATGTTCAAATGTTTCCAGTGTGTATCAAGAATGGTCCACCACCCAAAGGACATCCAGCCAACTTGACACTGTGGGAAGCATTGGAGTCAACATTGACACCTTGTAGACTCCATGACCCAACAATTTGAGGCTGTTCTGAGGGGGAAAAAGGATGCAACTCAATATTAGGAAGGTGTTCCTAATGTTTTGTCTGCTCAGTATAAGTGTGAAGTACTATTTGTCATTGGCTGAAGTAATAGCCTTTTAATAGAATGGGAGACCCAAAAGGAAAAATCATTGCCACAATACGGGAGAAATAGTCACAGCTTACAATTGAATTCACTTATAAGGGACCACACCCAACGGTGCAGCTCTGTGTTTAAATATATGTATTTATATATTAGGGGTTCAGCAGCGAAGCTATATGCCACATTTGATACCAATCGGTCCAGCGGTTCTGGAGAAGAAGACATTTAAAATAGTCAACAGCATTGAAAATGGTCCAAAATACATCAAAAGCATATTGCTTAATCTGTTCAAAGTTCTAATATTTGGCAAGCGTGGTGAGGAATACGGGAGAAGCTCATCCTAGGGCAGTGTGTCCAATTTGTCCTGAAGGTGGCGCGTATGGGCAATTCCATGCCAATTGGCCACATGTTGGCGCTATAACAGTTGATATAAAATGCAAACTTTGAAAGTTCACACCCCTCACCCGTGTGCCTAGAGTAAACAAATTACATAGGTTCCTCTCCTCACAATAAACACATTTGCCTCCAGGACCCGCTGTGATAGATTTTCCACCATTTTGAATTTGGTGTAAAACACATCTCCTCTGGAACCACTGTGACAATCTGTATAAAACTTGATATATAGCTATGGATCAAGGTCTCTTAACGCAATATTTTTCACGCTAGTATCTCAAATAACCCCAAGAAGTTCTGGAAAAGGGTTAAAGACCTGGAGAATAAACCCTCCTCCTCATGTCACTTAATGTTGATGATGGTTGTTACTGACAAAAAACACATGGCTGAACTCTTTAATCACCACTTCATTAAGTCAGGATTCCTATTTTCTCAGCCATGCCTCCCTGCCCATCCAACGTTTCCTCATCTCCCACCCCTTCTAATGCGACTATCCCTGATGCGTCTCCCTCTTTTTCCCCTGCCCCTCTACAAAGTTTCTCCCTGCAGGCAGTTACTGAGTCCGAGGTGCTCAAGGAGCTCCTTAAATTTGACTCCAAAAAAACATCTGGGTCAGATGGTTTACACCCTTTCTTCATTAAGATTGCTGCCCCTATCATCACCAAGCCTATCTCCAACCTTTTTAACCTGTCTCTCCTTTCTGGGGAGGTTCCCATTGCTTGGAAGGCAGCCAGAGTTAGTCCTTTATTAAAGGGGGAGATCAAGCTGATCCTAACTGTTATAGGCCCATTTCTATTTTGCCCCGTTTTTCAAAAGTGTTGGAAAAACTTGTCAATAATCAACTGACTGGCTTTCTTGATGTCTGTAGTATTCTCTCGGGTATGCAGTCTGGTCTCCGCTCAGGTTATGGATGTGTCACTGCAACCTTAAAGGTCCTCAATGATGTCACCATTGCCCTTGATTCTAAGCAATATTGTGCTTCTATTTTTATTGACTTGGCCAAAGCTTTTGATACGGTAGAACATTCCATTCTTGTGGGCCGGCTAAGGAGTATTGGTGTCTCTGAGGGGTCTTTGGCCTGGTTTGCTAACTACCTCTCTCAAAGAGTGCAGTGTATATAGTCAGAACATCTGCTGTCTCAGCCGCTGCCTGTCACCAAGGGAGTACCCCAAGGCTCAATCCTAGGCCCCACGCTCTTCTCAATTTAAATCAACAACATAGCTCAGGCAGTAGGAAGCTCTCTCATCCATTTATATGCAGATGATACAGTCTTATACTCGGCTGGCCCCTCCCCGGATTCTGTGTTAAATGCTCTACAACAAAGCTTTCTTAGTGTCCAACAAGCTTTCTCTACTCTTAACCTTGTTCTGAACACCTCCAAAACAAAGGTCATGTGGTTTGGTAAGAAGAATGCCCCTCTTCCCACAGGTGTTATTACTACCTCTGAGGGATTAGAGCTTGAGGTAGTCACCTCATACAAGTACTTGGGAGTATGGCTAGATGGTGCACTGTCCTTTTCTCAGCACATATCAAAACTGCAGGCTAAAATTAAATCTAGACTTGGTTTCCTATATCGTAATCACTACTCTTTCACCCCAGCTGCCAAACTAACCCTGATTCAGATGACCATCCTGCCCATGCTAGATTACGGAGACATAATTTATAGATCGGCAGGTAAGGGTGCTCTCGAGCGTCTAGATGTTCTTTACCATTCAGCCATCAGATTTACCACCAATGCTCCTTATAGGACACTGTCATGAGAATTTTCAATCCCAATGATAATAACAATCAATCAATAGCTTTGACCAATCCCCGAGGTTTGTAAGACCATGGGTTTAATAATAATTAGTCAAAAACTCAGTTTATGCAAAAGGTTAGTACAGTTTATTCAGAGAACGTTCTAAAGTCAAGAATACAAAAACATCAATTTTGTAGCTGCGCACATACTTCCACACAAACAGTAGGTATCCTACGCACATACATACACACAAACAGTATGTGAGTTTTATCCTTCTTCATGGTTCTCACAACTGTATCACTACCCAGCCAACAGTTCCATTCCCCCGAGATTAGGGAGACCTTGAGAAGTACTCCCTGTCTCTCCCAAGTCTCTCAGAGGCCTAGTCAGGTCGGTCCAAACATAGTTTTAATTGTTCTTCGATATTTTACTAGGCACACACACACAAGTTCAAAGCTACGCCTTGCTCAGACAGTCTGTGTTTTTCCACTATACAGATACCTTGTTTAACCTAATTCCGACTAAAACTTCACACATCATCAGATTATAATTTTATGATTCTAATCAATTTCACACAGTTATAAGGTTTCAGAGTGGAATTATTTTATCAGACACATCACTGCACTCTATACTCAAACATTTTTTTCAAAAATAAAAAAGCATTCAATAAGTATTCACGTGGGCGTGGTCTTCCATATAAATGCATATAAATCAATAACAGATTTTCATATTGTAACAAAACTTGGTACACATGTTCAAACACTGTTAAGCCTGAACATATGCAAGCACATTCAGATCGACCACACGGTGGCACTATAATGGGCACATGTTTATATCACTTGATCTGTTTGACTCAGTGATGAAATTTGGCACACAGGCTAAGTTATTTGAGTGTAGCTAACATGTATAGTATGGTTAATTTTGGCCACTTGGTGGCCTGTTGGACAGGAAAAAACATTCATCAAGCTCATAGCGGCCATATTGTTTGAGCTAGAGTCTTGGAAAATATTGAGTTTGAAGATATGCGTCCATCGATCAGTCTAGCGGTTTTGGAGAAGAAGACATTTAAAAACGCTTTGAGCCAATTTCCACGCCCCCGCTGAAATCGAATGAGCATAATAAAACAATCCGTCTGTATAAACTAGAGATTTCTGTTTTTTGCATGGGCTCAGTCTCTATCCACTTTAATCTGCGGTGGAAGGTGGCCGAGCTACAGGTCAGAACATGAGACATCCTGTAAATTGGTCTTCTCACGAAAACGTCTGTAGCATCTGAACAGGTTGGTCTACAAACCAATATGACCAGTCTATGGAAAGGTAAAACTCTCAGAAACACGTACATTTGCTCCAGGATGCCCATAAGCCTCACAAGACTCATCTGAAGGTAGCCCGGTACTAGTTAAGAAAAAAGGAATGGAAGTATGTATTTTAGTGAATGGAAGTCATTTGGTGTCAAATATATATTTTTATATATGGGTAAAGAATTATAATAATATACATTTCCTGATCTTTCTTATATCTCTTAGATATAGGACAGACACTTTAAAACATATTTCCTTTTGATGTATTTTTGGACTGTCTGTTTTTCCATGTATAAATCTGTTATTCAGTGTTATTCAGTTTCTATGGACTAATAGCAATAAGGCCAAATTCAATGTTTCATCAAAGAATATATACATATTGTTTTTTTGTACCTTAAAAGGTTCCTAAAATTCAAACTCAAATGCCTAAGTGATCCTTGGGATGACCATCTTAAAACAATTCCATGTGTTAGCTTAGAAGAACCCTTCCCATAGATCAATTCATTACTCCCTTTTTGTTAACAAAGCCCTACTACCGCTCCTATTGAAGCCTCCCCCCAGACTACAGCTCAGAAAATGGAAAAAGGGTTAGGGGACAGCCTTTATTTGAACTAATGCTCTCAGCTGTAAGGACATTTCATCTGGTCTTTTGAGCATCATGCTGTTTAAATGTCAGCCACCATTGCTGGCCATATCCCTGAAGCACTGCCCCACTTTCTTTACTGATTTATCTGAACTATTATCTATTGCGCTTCAGAACTACAGTATGATGAAATCATTGTGTTGGGAGATTTTAATATTCATGTTGACAAAGAGACTGACTCCAAGGCCATTGAATGTATGAATATTTTGTGCTCTATGGACTTTTCCAATATTGTACTGGGCCCACCCATACCCGCGGCCATACACTGGACCTGGTTTCTATTGACACACAGTGAAACTCACGCACAGTGAAAACTCACCCCTGTCTCTGACAAGGTTATCCCTGCCCCTACAAAGATCCTAGTCAGAGATGTCCCTGCTCCAACAGGGAAACTCGTCCCAGAATTTCTTCTTCAATTAAAGATATCTCTGTTCCAAAAGAGTTCCTAATTAAAGATTCTAGGACTTCCGCTATCAGAAATAACTCTGCTACAACAAAGTTACTAACTAGGGGTGACTTTGCTTCAACAAAGACCTGGTGTGCACAACCTGTTCCCAGAACAGGATTTTCTATGATGTTTGAAAGAAAATCAGTCTCACCCTTATTTTGTCTGTGCGGAATGGTGTATCCGCACACTGACGCTCCCTACCGGGTCCTAGTCGGGTCCCTTCTGCACCTTTGAGTGGAGTGTGGGCTCCCTGAGTCACGCATAATGTAGCCCCTGTGCACAGTTAACCTCAGTGTCCCCGAGATCAATCAGAAAGCGAACTTAGCTATCCCTTCCTCGTCACCAAGAACTGTCGTGGAAATTCTAATCAAAAGGAAGAGAGACTGCAGATTCTTCAAAACAACAACTTTTTATTATAAGATTTGCAAATCTGGAGCTGGTTAACAATCACTCAAACAGTGCAGTGTTAAGAGCCCAACAAACAAGAGATGGGTCTCAGCCTTTTGTCATGACGCTGGCCTGTTGGTAGGTTTATGACAGTCATAAATACCTCTCCCCCTTTTTTCCTCGCTCTACCCTACTGATGTGACTATTGAAAATCCCTTGGTTAACATAGAGATTCTGGGAACATCAGAAGGTGGGGGGAAATGAACCATATTTTGGTAATCCAACCAGTTGAACATATGCGTTGGTACTTAATGAATATGATGTCAGTTCGGTTGTCATCTGAGACATTCTCATCAATGATAGGATGACAAACTGTACAGTGGAAAGTCTACACATTATAGTTATCAGATTCACATGGAATTGTTGTGCAATTTAAACGTTTAAATATGAAATTATTTGTGAAAAGAGGAAATGTGATTTTAGCTTCTAAAATGTGAGAATTGGGTTTTCATGAGTGAATTAGGCCCGACTCAGTGGCCCGCCCACGTGAAGAGACATTGGTTATAAACTATGAAACACGCCCTCCTCTCCCTTTCTATATAAAGTCTTGACGACAATATAACTTCCTGTTCCGGGGACATTGAGGTGACGGCCTTGACGTTAGAAGGACAGGTGACACCTACAGAGCAAAGCCAATCTCAGCTACCTAACGAAATTAGCATTTAATTCCCACGTGAAGAGGACGATCGACACGTCGAATATGACGAATTTCGAAAATACCAGCCAGAATATAGCATGAGCATATAAGCATGGCAACGGGGTATGAACTTTGAACTCTGATTCACTCCAGCCGCCAAGCGTGGACTGGGAAAGGACAGACAGAGTATACCGTCTACCACACAATGACGTTACTAAAACGGGTACAGTTTACCACCAGAGATGCTCTTCAAAGGATGGAAGAACTCTTGGGCAACTCGGCCTTCCATCTACCACCAACCTATTGAAGCGCAGCTCAGAGTAAATATTCATTGCATTTTCCTTTTCCAAATGGGCGGTAATTTAGAATGCATAAGATCCTGTATTTACGATAGCATAGCTTTTCCCTTTGTTCCTCAGTCTTCCCGCTCTTTCAATCAAACTCAAACCCCTTTCTTTGTGTAGCGAGCTGCCAGTCCGCCAGGGACTTTTTCTTTATGACAATTTGTAATCAATGTATTATCTATTCGATATAAGTAAATCTGTGTGATTAGTTAAGTATTTAATTAAATCCATTTTTGTATTGCTGATTTAACTTGTTAGCTAGGGTTTGTGAAGATAACCAAGAATTTACCACTTTCAGATGAGACTGAATAAGGTGCCGATTAAATATTGACTGCTAATTGACGTAAAAGATTACCAGGTCTTTAAGAGTTTACTCGGAAGATAACAGCTCTATAAACATTCTTTCGTGGTGCCTCCACTTTCTAGTTAATTATCTACCTGATTAGCTTAATCAGGTATTATTAATTAACAGAGAAATGATTTTATAGAAGAGCAGGTCATATCACTTAATCTGGCATAGTTAACAACACGACACTTTATAGGAAAATACAACCTCTGTCTATGAGGCAGTTTAGCAGGTCTGTAAGATCATAGTGTACAAAGAAGTGATAACGCCAGTTTTGTCACTCCTTTCTGCTGATAGAATTGTCACTGCTGCTCAAGCTAGCCTCTGTTCTCTTCATATCTCCACATAGCTCTGTGCCCTTGAAAGATACAAAAATAACAGGATGGACCAAAAACTGTGGTAACTCTTAGAGGCTCTCTGTCTTTGGTCGCGTGACCAAGTTACATAAAGACAAGAGAGGAAAAATACTAGCTTGACAGAAACAGACATTAGAAATATACAGTTTTAAGGCTTATACAGTGCATGTCTATTACAAAGTTTGTAATTTTGCCACCATACAGTGTCACCATGAAGCACCCCCACACCATCACACCATCACACCTCCTCCTCCATACTTCACAGTGGGAACCACACATGCGGAGATTGTCCGTTCACCTACTCTGCGTCTCACAAAGACATAGCGGTTGGAACCAAAAATCTCAAATTTGGACTCATCAAACCAAATGGCAGATTTCGCCGGTCTTATGTCCATTGCTCGTGTTTCTTGGACCAAGCAAGTTTCTTCTTCTTATTGGTGTCCTGTGGTAGTGGTTTCTTAGCAGCAATTTGACCATGAAGGCCTAATTCACCCTGTCTCCTCTGAACAGTTGATGTTGAGATGTGTCTGTTAAGCATTTATTTGGGCTGCAATCTGAGGTAACTCTGGGTCTTCCTTTCCTGTGGCAGTCCTCATGAGAGCCAGTTTCATCATAGCGCTTGATGGTTTTTTGCGACTGCACATGTAGAAACTTTCAAAGTTCTTGAAATGTTCCGGATTGACTGACCTTCATGTCTTAAAATAATGATGGACTGTTGTTTCTCTTTGCTTATTTGAGCTGTTCTTGCCATAATATCGACTTGGTCTATTACCAAATAGGGCTATCTTCTGTCTACCACCCCTACCTTGTCACAACACAACTGATTGGCTCAAACGCATTAAGAAGGAAAGAAATTCCACAAATTAACTTTCAACAAGGCACATCTGTTAATTAAAATGCATTTCCAGCTGACCACCTCAAGAAGCTGGTTGAGAGAATGCCAAGAGTGTGCAAAGCTGACATCATGGCAAAGGGTGGCTACTTGGAAGAATCTCAAATAAAAATTTTTTTTTGATTTGTTTAACACTTTTTTGGTTACTACATGATTCCATATGTACAATTTCATAGTTTTGATGTCTTCTATTATTCTACAACGTTGAAAATAGTACAAATAAAGAAAAACCCTTGAATGAGTAGGTGTGTTCAAGCTTTTGACTGGCACTGTAAATCCATCAAGCCCGCACGGTGTCCAGTCCGATAAACTTCCAATTTGCGTTTTCCCCATAAGTTTGCGCAGAATTGAAATTTGCTTGCTAAGGATAGCCACCTCATTCCTGTAATCCTCCGCAAGCAAACAATTGCCGCATTGGCACTCCGGATTGTCAATATTTTCCTGGACAAGCTGGACAAACTAGCTAGCTAGTTGGTAGCAGGTGTTGACACAAACAATTATGAACAATATACAAATAAAACTTCAGAAACAGCAGGCTGAAACAACAGGTCGAGGCGCAGGAGGTATTCAAGCTCATGACAATAAAGCTTCTGAGCGAGCGAAACAACGTGTGTTGTGTGCCAATTAGATAAAAGATACCTAAAATTATAAATGTGTTAATTGTTCATATTTAATTGTGTAATCTTGTGTGTGTTTGTAGAAATCTACTAAATAAACATTGAAATATGTTTTGTTTACTTGTATAACATTCAAGGAACTTTAAAGGGGAAGTTAACCCCAAAACACTTCTGAGCCATTTATAACACTTGCCTGGCCGTTTGTCAGTACCCCTGACAGTTTTTAGGTCCATTGTTTGAGTTTTTAGATTTCTGTATTTTTATATAAAAATTATGACTTTCTAAAATGACCTAAAATGTTTTAAAAACAGTGTACTTATTGTTACATAAACAACGATTGGTGTCTCGCCACTGAATTTCCAAATAAGTGTTTTTTTAATGTAAAAAGTATTTTAAAAAACAAAGACCTAAAAGTCTTCCATATCGTCTGTAATCCGGTAGATACTGTTCTTCGTGCTTCTAAGATTGATCATTAAAGGAGGAACATCTTACTATTGGTCTTCAAGAAAAAAAGTCAGAATGAAAGAACGTAAACAAAGAGATGATAGCTAGCTAAACTAGCGGTTAGTTATCGCTGAAGAAAAGAAAGGCAAATAACGTTAGTAGTCAAGTAGCTGAGTAACGTTGGCCAAAATGAAGTGCCTTGTACTCGTGTCCAATAATGTTGCAGTCAGATACAAATAAACTGCACATTTACACTTTTCCAGACCATCCTGGAAATGGTCTGATGTGCATTCTCTGCATTCCGGCGGATGTTATTAATTGTCAGTGGAGCAGTCCACAACGCTACGTTGGGGGTGCCGCACTAGGCTGAGTTGCGTTCTGAGGACAGCATTGCTTTTTTCTAATCAAACTTGAAAATCTAATCAAACACTTCATGAGAGCCCATGAGCTCATGTTGTGTAGCATTTCTATAGGCTATTCAATAGCGGTAGAAAACAGAGTCACGGCTGCTAATAAAAAGAGGATCCCATCAGCTTTCTATAGGCTAACCATACTACAGTTGAAGTCGGAAGTTTGCATACACCTTAGCCAATTACATTTAAACTCCGTTTTTCACAATTCCTGACATTTAATCCAAGTAAAAATGCCCTGTTTTAGGTCAGTTAGGATCACCACTTTTTTTGAAAATGTGAAATGTCAGAATATTAGTAGAGAGAATTGTCAGGTTTTGGCCAAGACTGTTCGGGTTTTGGTCACTAGATGTCCCCATTGCACCTTTTTTGTACCTTTTGTTTTTCTTGCTCATATTATTGTTTGCACCTGTAGGTCATTCCCTTGTTAGTATTTAAACCCTGTGTGTTCCTCAGTTCCTTGCTCAGTGTTTGTAAGTTAGCACCCAGCCCCAGCCCAAGCCTTGTTTTATACAGATATTTCTCTTGTTGGATTTTCCAGAGGTTCTCTGGTTTAGTTCTTGTGTATTATTTGAGTAGTCTTTTGAGGTTTGTTTTTCCCTGCTGTTTTTTACCACTTTGTGGAGTTTCTTTTGTATTTTGGAGGATTTCCATTTTGTGCCTCTTGGCTTTATTTTTGGACATTGTGGATTTAGTTTCTTTGCCTGAAGATTTTGGTTCTTTAATTAAACCACCATCTCTAGTACTGCTGTGTCTGCCTCATCTTCTGGGTTCTGACGATTATTAGTGACTGTTTCTCGCACCGGGTCCTGACAGAAACACTGAGCCATTATAATGAACCCGGAGGCAGCCAGTACCCAGGATTTTTTTTCCATGCTGTCCCACCACGAGGGGACTGTCCAACGCCACGAAGCTGCTCTGGTTCAGCAAGAGGCCTTAATGGCTAGACATTCTCAACTTCTGTCAGAGATGCTGACTTCCATAAAGCAGATTTCGGATCGACTTTCCCCGGCAACCGCTTCTGCTCCAGTTCATCCGATTCAAGTGCCCCTGGCAGTTAACCCCCTGGCTGAACCTCGTCTGCCGCCTCCCCAACGGTTCTCAGGGGATCCGAGTGTTTGTAAGGGGTTTTTCACCCAATGTTCTCTCTCCTTTGAGCTGCAACCATCGTCGTTTCCCACCGACCGGTCCAAGATAGCATATATCATCACCCTGCTGTCGGAAAAAGCCCTAGCCTGGGCTACTGCTGTGTGGGATGCCCAAAGTCCCTGCTGTGCCAGCTACTCTACCTTTGCTGAAGAATTCAAGCGAGTGTTTCAAGGTCCTACCAACGGCCCTGACTCAGCCAAACAGCTCCTGACTCTCCGCCAAGGTCGGCGCAGCGTGACGGACTATGCCATCCAGTTCCGCACTGTGGCAGCAGCAAGTGGCTGGAACGACGAGGCGCTCACAGTGTGTTTTTTGAAGGGTCTTTCTGACACCATCCAAGATGAACTGGCCACTCGGGAACCACCGGACAACCTCGAGTCCCTTATCAAGTTGGCTTCACGCATAGACCAGCGTCTGAGAGAGAGAGAACTCAACCGTAGACCGCTCACCCTAGCTCCTATCGGTTCCAGCTCCGAGTCTCCACCTTTATCCTCGCTGGCTCCACCAGAACCCATGCAGGTTGGACGCATCTCCCAGGCTGAGAGAGACCGCCGGATGAGGGAGCGATGCTGTCTATATTGCGGCAAACCGGGCCATTTCCGCTCCACGTGTCCCGGGCTCCAGGGAAACGCACTCTCCCGTGCAGGCCTGGGAGGACTGTAACGGGAAACATAACCTCCTCCCATCCATCCAACTCCCGCCTGCTCATTCCAGTTACCCTTTCCTGGGACGACCACGAGTTTTCTCTTCAAGCCTTGGTAGACTCTGGAGCCACAGGTAACTTCATGGATGGGGTCTGGGCGAAAGAGAATGGCGTTCCTTCTGAACCTCTGAGTGACCCCATAAGGGTTACTACGTTGGATAGAAGCCCTTTGGGATCTGGACTTGTAACTCGTGCCACTACCCCCTTGCGACTTTCAGTTTCCCAACACCAGGAAGTGATGAACTTTCATCTGATCTCCTGTTCCGAGTTCCCTCTCGTCCTTGGTTATCCCTGGCTTCACAGCCATAACCCTCACATCGACTGGTCTGTGGGCACTATCAAGCAGTGGGGTCCTACGTGCCAAGCCACTTGTATCTTCCCGAGTTCCCAGTGTTCCCCTTCCGAGTCTCTAGAATCCATTGACCTGTCCCGAGTTCCCGAGTGTTACCATGACCTCAAACTGGTATTTAGCAAACAGAGGGCCACCAAACTACCACCCCATAGACCTTACGATTGCACCATCAACCTGTTTCCGGGGACCTGCCCTCCCAGGGGTCGGATCTTTTCCCTTTCTCCTCCCGAACGAGCTGCTATGGATACCTACATCAAGGACGCTCTGGCAGCAGGCCTCATGCGTCCATCTACCTCGCCGGCGGGAGCAGGGTTTTTCTTTGTGGCCAAGAAAGACGGTGGATTACGACCTTGCATCGACTACCGGGGACTCAATGCCATAACCGTCCGTAACCGCTACCCGCTACCCCTTATGGCCACAGCCTTTGAGCTGCTCCAGGAAGCAGTTGTCTTCACTAAGCTTGACCTGCGGAACGCATACCATCTTGTGCGGATCAAACCCGGGGACGAGTGGAAGACCGCTTTCAACACGCCTACTGGTCACTACGAATACTCGGTGATGCCCTTCGGCCTGACCAACGCTCCGGCTGTGTTCCAAGCGCTCATAAACGATGTGCTTAGGGATATGCTTAACATCTTCGTGTTTGTTTACTTGGATGACATTCTCATCTTTTCGAGCTCCCTTCAAGAACACACTAAGCATGTCAGACAAGTGCTCAAACGCCTCCTAGACAGCCATTTGTACGTTAAGCCGGAAAAGTGTGAATTCCATTCCTCTCGAGTACAATTCCTGGGATTTATAGTGGAACCCGGTCGAGTCCAGATGGACCCCAAGAAGGTAGGGGCGGTAGCGGATTGGCCCACCCCCAAGTCCGTTAAGGAAGTTCAGCGTTTCCTGGGCTTCACCAACTTTTACCGCAAGTTCATCAAGAACTTCAGCTCGGTGGCAGCCCCTCTTTCAGCTGTAACCAAGGGTGGCAACACAAGGTTTCTGTGGGGAAGAGAAGCTGAGACGGCCTTCCAAGGACTCAAGCAGCGCATCCTCTCTGCTCCCATCCTGACACTACCAACGGCGGATGAACCTTTTGTGGTGGAGGTAGACGCATCAGAGGTTGGGGTTGGAGCTGTCCTGTCTCAGAGGGGTGAAGACAAGAAGCTTCATCCTTGCGCCTTCTTCTCTCACCGGCTTACCCCGGCCGAGAGGAATTACGATGTGGGGGATCGTGAACTCCTAGCGGTTAAGATGGCATTGAAGGAATGGAGACACTGGCTTGAGGGGGCTTCTCAACCGTTTCAAGTGCTTACGGACCACAAGAATCTGGAGTATATCCAGCAGGCGAAGCGGTTGAACTCCAGACAAGCTCGATGGTCTCTTTTCTTCAGCCGATTTCAGTTTATCCTCACCTATAGACCCGGGTCGAAGAATCTCAAACCGGACGCCTTGTCACGGATCTACTCTCCTGCCATTCGAGAAGATACTGACATGACTGTCCTTCCGGCCGCTAAGATCGTGGCTCCGATCTCGTGGCAAGTGGAGGATACCGTGAAACAAGCTCAAGCCATCGAACCGGGCCCTGGAGGAGGTCCTGCTAATCGGTTGTTTGTTCCCAAGGCAGCAAGGTCCCAAGTCCTTCTGTGGGGGTACTCCTCTCGCCTCACCTGTCACCCGGGCGTAGGTCGCACCTTGGAGTTCATCCAGCGTAAGTTCTGGTGGCCCACCATAAAAGAAGACGTTGCCACTTTCGTCAAGGCCTGTTCCGTGTGCTGCCAGGGCAAATCTTCTCACCTCCGCCCTCAAGGACTCCTTCACCCTTTATCTATTCCCCACCGACCCTGGTCCCATATCTCGTTGGACTTTATTACTGGCCTTCCTCCGTCCCATGGTAATACTACGATCCTAGTCATCATCGACAGGTTTTCTAAGGCAGCCAGGTTTGTTCCCTTGACCAAATTACCTTCTGCCAAGGAAACAGCTGAGTTGGTGATTAACCATGTGTTCCGAGTCTTTGGGATTCTGCAAGATATGGTTTCCGACAGAGGTCCCCAGTTCGCCTCAAGGTTTTGGAAGGCCTTCTGCCAACTCATAGGGGCCACGGCCAGTTTATCTTCAGGGTACCATCCGGAGTCCAATGGCCAAACTGAGAGGATGAATCAGGAGCTGGAAACCACCCTCAGATGCATGGTTTCCAACAACCCGTCCACATGGTCATCCTTCATTGTTTGGGCCGAGTACGCGCACAACACCTTGTGCTCCTCCTCCACTGGTATATCCCCGCATGTGTGTCAGTTTGGCTATGCGCCTCTATTGTTCCCGGACCAGGAGGCAGAAGTCAGAGTGCCTTCAGCCTCGAGGTTCATCAGACGCTGTCGGCTTACGTGGAAGAAGGCACGTCTTAATCTTCTGCGTTCCTCTCAGCAGTACCAACGACAAGCCAACAGACGTCGCCGTCCCGGTCCTACCCTGTACCCCGGCCAGAGAGTATGGCTCTCAACTAAGAACTTACCACTACGGGTGGAGTCTCGCAAGTTGTCCCAGAGGTTCATCGGTCCCTTTAAGATTGCCAGGAGAGTCAATCCCGTTACTTTTCGCCTGCACTTACCCAGATCCCTTAAGATCAATCCAACATTTCACATTTCTTTATTGTTTTTTCTCCCCTTATCCCGGCAGGCAGACCTCCCCCTCCGCCCCGTGTCATCGGTGGCCAGTCGGCTTATACCGTCCACCGGATACTGGATTCCCGCCGGGTGCAGCGGTCCTGGCAGTATCTGGTGGACTGGGAAGGCTACGGTCCCGAGGATCGCTCCTGGGTTCCTGCCAAGGACATACTGGACCCTGACCTCATTCGTCAGTTCAGGACCCTCCACCCTGAGAAGGCTGGTAGGAACGTCAGGAGCCGTTCCTAGGAGGGGGATTCTGTCAGGTTTTGGCCAAGACTGTTCGGGTTTTGGTCACTAGATGTCCCCATTGCACCTTTTTTGTACCTTTTGTTTTTCTTGCTCTTATTATTGTTTGCACCTGTAGGTCATTCCCTTGTTAGTATTTAAACCCTGTGTGTTCCTCAGTTCCTTGCTCAGTGTTTGTAAGTTAGCACCCAGCCCAAAGCCTTGTTTTATACAGATATTTCTCTTGTTGGATTTTCCAGAGGTTCTCTGGTTTAGTTCTTGTGTATTATTTGAGTAGTCTTTTGAGGTTTGTTTTTCCCTGCTGTTTTTTACCACTTTGTGGAGTTTCTTTTGTATTTTGGAGGATTTCCATTTTGTGCCTCTTGGCTTTATTTTTGGACATTGTGGATTTAGTTTCTTTGCCTGAAGATTTTGGTTCTTTAATTAAACCACCATCTCTAGTACTGCTGTGTCTGCCTCATCTTCTGGGTTCTGACGATTATTAGTGACTGTTTCTCGCACCGGGTCCTGACAAGAATGATTTATTTCATCACATTCCCAGTGGGTCAGAAGTTAACATACACTCAATTAGTATTTAGTAGCATTGCCTTTAAATTGTTTCACTTGGGTCAAACGTTTCGGGTAGCCTTCCACAAGCTTCCCACAATACGTTGGGTGAATATTGGCCCATTCTTCCTGACAGAGCTGGCGTAACTGAGTCAGGTTTGTAGGCCTCCTTGCTCGCACACGCTTTTTCAGTTCTGCCCACACATTTTCCATGTGATTGAGGTCAGGGCTTTGTGATGGCCACTCCAATACCTTGACTTTGTTGTCCTTAAGCCATTTTGCCACAACTTTGGAAGTATCCCTGGGGTCATTGTCCATTTGCGACCAAGCTTTAACTTCATGACTGATGTCTTGAGATGTTGCTTCAATATATCCACACAATTTTCCTCCCCCATGATGCCCTCTTTTTTGTGAAGTGCACCAGTCCCTCCTGCAGCAAAGCACCCCCACAACATGATGCTGCCACCCCCGTGATTCACGGTTGAGATGGTGTTTTTTGGCTTGCAAGCCTTCCCCTTTTTCCTCCAAACATAACGATGGTCATTATGGCCAAACAGTTCTATTTTTGTTTCATCAGACCAGAGGACATTTCTCCAAAAAGTATGATCTTTGTCCCCATGTGCAGTTGCAAACCGTAGTCTGGCTTTTTTTATGGCGGTTTTGGAGCAGTGGCTTCTTCCTTCCTGAGCGGACTTTCAGGTTATGTCGATATAGGACTCGTTTTACTGTGGATATAGATACTTTTGTACCTGTTTCCTCCAGCATCTTCACAAGGTCCTTTGCTGTTGTTCTGGGATTGATTTGCACTTTTCGCACCAAAGTACGTTCATCTCTAGGAGACAGAACGCGTCTCCTTCCTGAGCGGTATGACGGCTGCGTGGTCCCATGGTGTTTATACTTGCGTACTATTGTTTGTACAGATGAACGTGGTACCTTCAGGCTTTTGGAAATTGCTCCCAAGGATGAACCAGACTTGTGGAGGTCTACAATTTGTTTTCTGAGTTGTGTTAATTTGGGATCTATCACATCCCACAACTGTCCCAGACTATGTTTGGAATATTTGACTTTTGGTTGACTTTTGTACTATGGGCGATAGTAGATTGACATAGGCTAGTCCTTTTGCTGTTCGTTAGGCCTACTCATCTTGTTGGCTGACAAAAAGTAAATGTGGACGGTTCTTCCAATATCTTCAATATGCACCTCGGAATTGGATAAGGACGTGCACAGTTGCGTCTCTGATGTGTCTGTCTTCACTTGTAGCCTTTAAGAAAGACCTGACAGAGAGCTGTGTGAGTGAGAGACGTGTGAGTGAGAGACGTATCAGATTGCGCAGCACACTCAGGGAGAATGGCCAAACGCAGCACTAAAATTGCTTGACAAACACTGGCTGACGAAATGTTGTGACCGCCACAGCCCTACTTTTTATTAAAAAGCTTTATCTGCTTTCCCAATTAAAAGCATTTTGAAAATTCAAACATATAATTTATGGAAAATATGTTTCTGGATGATGCACCATGCTGCTAGATTCCGGTGCCCTGGCTCAGCATATTCGAATCAGCCCACTCATTCTCTATGACCCCACGGTTCTCAAACCTTGTACCTAGAGCGCTACCGTCCTATAGGTTTTCACTCCAACCCAACCCTAAACAAGCTCACCTGTTGGAGTGAAAACCTACAAGTCGGTAGCTCTCCAGGAACAAGTTTGTAAATCCCTGGTCTAACTAATGCTGAGTGAAAGTGTGAATGGCATAGTAACTGTGTAACTCTTGTGTTTATAATAACATTTTTAAGTGTTTATAATAAAAATACTAAAAAATGTTATTTAGTAAAAATACAAATACAGAAAGCAGATAATGTTATTTCTTGAAAATGTTATTCGTATAAGATGCTATGAGCCTCCTCAACTTCCTGGAATCCAACATAGCTGCGGTTGGGGTCAGGGAGGTTAGATCTAATTGCTGCCACCAAACAGGCTGGGAGTACCCGTCTTTGGCCTCGACTTAGACGTTCTCCCCTCAGCATCCTCTCCAGAGTCATCCGATAAGAGACCAGTCTGTATTGTCTAGAGAGACAGAAAATAAATACATGACAATGACAAATACAAATACAACAATCAAGAAAATAAATAGGCCTATACAATATAAAATATAACAGGCTCAGGCATCATTAATTGGTACTATCCCCAAGTTTGGAAGGCGGCCAATGTACTCCCCCTTCACAAAGGTGGTGACCCTTGTGACCTAAATAATTATCGGCCTATTTTATAAACTTTCTTGCCTAGCTAAAATATTTGAATTTTTGATTAATTCTCAACGAAGATCTTTCTTATCCATGAAATGTATTCTAAATGTACATCAGTCGAGTTTTCGACCGGGCCATAGCACCATCTTTGCCTCATCCCTAGTTATAAATGATGTGGTTAACTTTATGGATAAAACATTCTGCTGCTTTCTTCATTGACCTGTGTTATGAATTTTATGAATAATGACTAAATGATGTATACATTTAACGTAGAACTATAACTAACAGAATTCTACCCTGTCTCTGTATAATGATAAATAATGTTTGTCCATAAGAAAGAGGGACTGTTAGCAGGTAAGGAACTGTGGCAGACAACTTGTGACCACTGTGGAACTGATAACAGGGAAGGAAGTCTCCCCACCCAGGGAGGGGAGAAACCTTGGGCTTGTAGTAGATTGTATAACAGGTGGCAGGCAATGTATGAGTAGGAGAAGACCTGTGAACTATATTGTCTGAGAGGAGGAGGGACATTTATGACAAAATGAGAGGTATATAAACCAATGTACAGGAAATGATAAGGAGAGCTCTCCTAAATAAACATTCTGACTATTGTAGACTGGCCTCTGTCTGTTTCATTTCAACAAGAACCTTACAAATTCTTGGTAACTGTCACACCCTGGCCTTAGTTATCTTTGTTTTCTTTATTATTTTAGTTAGGTCAGGGTGTGACATGGGGGATGTATGTGTTTTTTGTATTGTCTAGGGTTTTTTGTATGTTTATGGGGCAGAGTTCAGTCTAGGTGTTTGTATGTCTATGGTTGCCTAGATTGGTTCTCAATTAGAGACAGCTGTCTATCGTTGTCTCTGATTGGGAGCCATATTTAGGCAGCCATAGTCATTAGGTAGTTTGTGGGTGATTGTCTATGTCTTTACGTTAGTTGCTTGTGTCTGCACTTTCGTTTTATAGCTTCACGGTCGTTTGTTGTTTTTGTATAGTTTGTCAGTGTTCGTTTCGTGTTCGGTAATAAAAGAAGATGTACTGTTATCACGCTGCGCCTTGGTCCTCCTCTCTTCATTGTTACGACGATCGTGACAGTAACAGACCGAGTAGTTTAATTGAAGTTCAGTTTATGAACATTGAGAACAGAATTCTCATAACACCTGTCAAAGGCTTTCCAAACTATTGATCACTCACTGCTAATTCAGAGGCTTTCCTCAATTGGCCTAGACCAGGCTGCATGTACTGTAACTGGTTTAAAAATTACTTGACAGATAGAACTCAATGTATATTTACTGATGGTGTTAAATCAGGTTTCCTGGATATTTTACGATAGAGTGTGCAAAGCTGTCATCAAGGCAAATGGTGGCTACTTTGAAGAATCTCAAATATAAAATATATTTTGATTTGTTTAACACTTTTTTGGTTACTACATGATTCTATATGCGTTATTTCATCGTTTTTATGTCTTCATTAAACAGAGTAAAAACTCAAACCAAGTTTATTCACCCACTGGGTCACACAGTTGCGTAAGACAAAAACATATTTACACAAGCACTGGTGTTTAAACCTTCCTCCTATGCTGAATCTCCTCCTTACACATCGGGATAGCCACTATATCTCTGTTGCTAGACAGAACTTTAGTGATGCCTGTTCTTTCTCACTTCATCTGACCTGACCTCTTGCCCAAATTCCTCACTCTTTCCCAACTCACGGCTGTCCTTGTACCATGTTCTGACGGAACGTAAACGTTCTACATTCCCCTCTCTCCCTCAGTAACATGAATAAGGATATTTAATATTTTAAGTTTATAACCCATCAGTTCCCCCTTTGAACATTAACTCCATACTGTTCAACATTATATAAACTTGGAAATGAAAAGATTAAGCATGAAGAAGAAATAAAATATGATTAATATTCACAGTTGATGATTAGGTTTACACCTCCGAGACTTATGCCCTCTGATCTATAATTACACTATGTACACTCTTATTTCCATCTCTCGTTGGACAACTGATAATGACATTTCAGCTGGAGCTTTTGAGTTCCTCCATTTCAGCTGGAGCTTTTGACTTCCTCCATTTCCTCCTTTGGGTTCCTACGAGAATGATAGCACAAAACTTGAATTGCAAAGAGAAACACAAAACATAACAAGTATTAATAATGTGCTAAGCTATGCATAATTATATATGCAAAGACAAACTGAAGTTTGATAACATGACGATTCCCACTCTCTCTTCACTTGATTCTATGCCTTCGGGATACTTTTTCTGCTGGGTTCCACAAAAATGAAGGCCTTAAAAAAAACATTTTCCAAGAAGTGTTCCCAAGCCATATCATTTTCACTTTGTTCCCCAACTCCTTCTTCCTCCATAGCCACTCAATATACACGTGCGGTGGCTTTAACCAACTTTACCTCATCTTGAGGTAACTCAACACTGTATATGTTTCACATCAATGCCCTCAGAAGATAATATCCCAACAGTGCTACTACTAACACTGCCCATGACGCATACTTTTAAGTTATATTCCAATATTATGAGATTTGTTCTACTGCTACATTGGTGTCTTGAACATTATAAGCCCCACAGCTGAGTATGTGTGCATATTGTGGGTGTTCTTCAGTGTCGTCAATTATTTTTGCTGTACATTGATGTCCAGAAAAGTAGGCTATAAGAAATTCGGCCTGAAGCTATTCTCGAGTGTGGGCATACTGCAGTGATGCCTAAAATGCTTTGAATTAATTAGCACCTTGGAGTGCCGTCCGTTCACCACCATGGATAGTAGGCTACTTGGCTGCTACGTTGTGTTTGACACTTTGTTTCTCAATGTGTTCCGGTACCCAGACCCCCGATATTGATAAAAGTTACCTTGTCTTAGAGAGAGTTAGACGGTTATCAAAACGTCACGACAGGGTAAGCCTACACAAAACACAGCCCTTACTTTAAGTGTTTATAAAATACCCCACGGGAAAAATGTATGGTGGAAAAAAGATTGGAACGATATTCTTGTTTGGCCGTTAGATTTTATGAGTATTATAACTCATACTATGGCCTTTCATTTCAAGTTGTGGGCACAAAGACATATGAACGCCACCGGGGAAAAGACAGACAAACGCCAAAGAGGAATATGCTGCTGAAATGAACCAGAAGGAAGTAAATTCAAAGACGGATCACTTTAATTTACACCATACACTTTTACAACATTCATTTCATTGTAATAATGTTGAAGTACTAACTAACAATGGACTGTTCCTCAATAAAAATGTAAGAAGATTTTAAACAGTTGGCCCAACTCTGGTCACTAAAGATCCCATGGGGGATACAGTGTATCAAACTGTATTCCTATCATGTAGTAATTAATGTGTATACAATATCATGTAAAGGTTATGAATAATGTATATGTAACTAAATGTTTGTAAAAAAAACTAAAATGTAAAACAAATATCCACCGTCGTATCTAGGTTCTGAACTAATATGTATACCAAGGTTTTAGTGTCCATACACATATCGACTACATAGCTAGCTAACGTTACACACCCAAAGGTATACAGGTATTTGTATCCTCCACTACACAAAAAGCAATAAAATAGTTAGCTAGCTACGTTACTTCAGCTGCATTGCATTGCAAATGTCGGTGGGAAGCGGTGAAAAATATAAACTTATCCCAACTTTTTGCAAATCACCAGCGGCGACCGCTGGGCGATGAGTGATTCCCATGACGAGTTTGACGCTATGCGACCCAAGGCTGGAGACTGTCTTCAGCAAAGATGGCTGACAAAAATACTAGGATGGAAGCAAATGTAAGTGATTATAACGTCATAACGAATCATGCAAAAAAACGAGAGGAATATGTTAGTTAATGTGGAGACAAACGATTACGCATATTTTGTTGTCATAAAGTTATTTTACGAAAATCGCGATTTAGCAAGCTAGCTGACTAGATAACATTAGCCAGCTAGCTGGCTAGCTTTGTGGGTGTTGTGACATGAGTATGCAATTGTAATTGTGGTTGTTTAATGTTTTAGGGACTCCTGAAACAACCAGCAACCCAAGCTGTTGTGAAACAGTGGATGTGAAGAATCTAGCTAGATAAAGCATTTACTGCAAATTGAATGTACAATTTTGTGAGCTTGCCTTGCTGATATTTGCCATGCAATGCAGATAGATGAGGTAACGTAGCTAGCTACTGTAACTCCTTTCTTGCTTATTGTGCAGTGGAGGATACAAATACCTGTATGCCTATGAGTGTGGTGTGTAGCTAGCCTATCTGTTTATGGACCGTAAAACGTTTGGTATACATATTAGTTCAGAACCTAGCTATGAACCTCAGCTATCATAGCCAGTTGTATCAACTTCAAAACAGCCTGAATGACATTAATGAAGCCTATGGATTGAGTAGAATATAATATAACTTTGTGCCAAGGATGCAACTCGTATATACATGTGGTTATTACCATGCATGAGATCCCCACATTGTAGCCTGTACATGTAATATATTCACTGATCATGTACTCTGGCAAATAAAGGTGCAGTTCAGGTATGAATGAGATTATTCTTCAGTCATATCCAATACCAGGAGTATCAAATTCCAGTCTTTGAATGATGCTGTGTCTGCATGTATTACAATTATACACTTCAACAGTGTTTACCAATCTTGGTCCTGGGACATCAATGGTTACACATTGTAACTGAAATAGACTAGAAATATGATTTGTAATTCATATATACAGAAATGTAATTTAAAAACAGTACACTACACTTCCTATGCATCATGTAAATACTCTGAAACCAGTTCATCTCAATATCTAATTTCCTTCATCACATTGATCTGATAAACACAGGATAGGTGTAGTATTTCATCCAATGAGAGACTTAATTTCAACCAGTAGAGAATGTGAAATGCTTTATTGAAAGAAGTTCATTATCCAAGTGTTATTAAAAAAAAAACGTTATTTTACTAGGCAAGTCAGTTAAGAACAACTTCTTATTTTCAATGACGGCCTAGGAACAGTGGGCCTTGTTCAGGGGCAGAACGACAGATTTGTACCTTGTCAGCTCGGGGATTCGACCTTGCAACCTTTTGGTTACTAGTCCAATGCTCTAACCATTAGGCTAAATACACAATACATGCATTATAAATATTATAATTGTAATATTATATTATAAATACAAATTACATCTGTTGTGCACTATAAAAACAGAGGAAGAAAGAGGAGGTGGCGAGAGGTGTAAAAGACAAAGGGAAAGAGGTAAGAACATAGGAACAGGGAAGGCAGCATATGAATCACAGTGCTACCCTAATATTCTCTCAGTTCGTTACAATTACATAATAGTGTCTCCTAACCAGCCTTGGGCTCCCAGTTGGCCCGAAGCTTATCTTAAGAGCGGGTGAGGTGGCGATGACGGGACTGGGGGTTGGCATCCTCTCTCACATCAAAACATACCTGCAGACAAGAGACAGATGGAGACGGAGAGCATGATTAAGCTTTGTGTTTTTTCTTTATTCTAACACTGTCAGTAATCAATCATCAGGAGGTGAAATGCAAAACTGACCTTGGATCATTAACTCTGGGACTACTGCATCTCTATCTGTATTTCAATGTAAAGCATCTATTTAATAGTACTTCCTGTTGACCCGACCAAATGACCTCTCACCTCTGATCATGCTGTGCCCTCTATGTAGCCTGTTCAGATGCGGGAGGGGTTCACCGACACAGATGATATAACCTAGAGGATTTAGGGAGAATGGGAGAGAGGGATGACGTGAAGGAGACTGTTTTTGAGAAAATAAGGTAGTTAAAGAGAAAGTGTTCAACAGGAATATGTGTGTGTGGCCTCACCTGGTGTCCACAATAAGTGGCTGCAGAGTACTTTTTGCTGAAAAACATGCACAGACACACGTGGACAAACAATATAGTGTAGGTATAGAAATAATGAAGTGTCTTACTATTCTCCATAGTTGACCATCTTGCCTATTCTTTAAAGGTGGAAGGAGCCACAGTTATACACCTGAACCTGCACAACACAATCCATCAATCAGATTGATACATGAGTGTGTAGGTGTGGGTTATAGGGTGTTTAATTGTTCTACTTTTTTTCAATATGGGTGAATCTTAAAATAGCCTGTTTTGTTTTTGGACAGACATCACATCCTTACCAAAACAGCACCCTCACCTGAGAAGTAGAAATTAAAGGGAGAGAAACTGGGAATTGAATAACTTAAGTTGACATAGCTAAGTAAATGGAAGAGTCAAATCAAATGTTATTTGTCACATGCGCCAAATACAACAGGTGTAGACCTTACAGTGAAATGCTTACTTACAAGCCCTTAACCAACAATGCTTTAAGAAGTTAAGTAAAACATATAAAATAAAAGTAACAAATATTTAAATAGCAGCAGTAAAATAACACTAGTGAGGCTATATACAGTGGGTCAATGTGCACAGGTTAGCACAGTTAGTCCGGTAGCAGAGAGGCTGGAGTCTTTGACAATTTTTAGGGCCTTCCTCTGGTATAGAGGTCCTTGGATGGCTATAAAGGAGCCTTGCAGGTTGTGCATAGTGTAGTCTATGGTGTTGCCAGGGTCTAGTCTATGGATCTTCTCTCTTGCTGCATTGTTGGAGCCCATCCTTGAAACATCCTGCAGATGTTGCCGCCTCTGGCACACGGCAGCAAGCTCCATCATCATGAAGTTATGCAGGACACAGGTAGCCTTCACACGCCTGGATTCCCCCAGGAAGCAGTCCCAGATGGCCCTGGTCATCCAGAAACAAATTCATATTTACAATGACGGCCTACACCGGCCAACGCTGGGCCAATTGTGTGATAGAGCCTGGATTCGAACCAGGGTGTCTGTAGTGACACCTCTAGCACTGAGATGCAGTGCCTTAGACTGCTGCGCCACTTGGGAGCCCCATCAATGCAGATGGAGGGAGTTAGATATTGAGATGAACCAGTTTTAGAGTATTTACATGATGCATAGGAAGTGTAGTGTACTGTTTTTAAAATTATATTTCTGTATATATGAATTACAAATCAGCTATTAACCAGTTCAATCCTGTTTCTAGTCTATTGCATACCGGTAGTTACAATGTGTAACCATTGATGTCCCAGGACCAGGATTGGTAAACACTGTTTAATTGTATAATTGTAATACAAACACGCAGATACAGTACAGCATCATTTCAAAGAATGTAGTTTGATACTCCTGGTATTGGATATGACTGAAAAAGAATGTCTCACAGACATTCATACCTGAACCGCACCTTTATTTGCCAAGGTAGAGTATATGATCTGTGAATATATTCAATGTACCAGGCTACAATGTGGGGATGCTTGCTACGTTACTTCAGCTGCATTGCATGGGAAATATCAGCAAAGCAAAAGTGTACCTTACATTTGCAGTAAATGCTTTAGCTAGCTAGATTATTTATATCCACTGTTTCACAAGACGACAGCCTGGTTTTCCGACGAGTCCCTAAAACATTAAACAACACGAATTACAATGTCATACTCGTGTCACAACGCCCATAAAGCTAGATAACGTTAGCAGGCTAATGTTAGCTAGTCAGCTAGCTTGCTAAATAAGGATTTTCCTAAATTAATTTGATGACAAAAACATATGCATCGTCGTTTGTCTCCACATTAACGAACATATTACTCTCAACTGTATTTTTTTTGTGCATGACTCGTTATGACGTTATAATTAGGTACATTTCCTTCCGTCCTAGTATTTTTGTCAGACTACTTGGCTGAAGAAATCTAGCGTCCATTTCGTCATGGGAACCAGCCCTCCCCAAAACACACAGCCCTCCAGCGAGATATAGCTCCTCCTCGTACTTTCACCTGCTCATTCATACGCGTATCAAGCTCTTCACTTTTCGGATGTAGAGAAACCAATTCCTAAACGAGGAAAAACCTAGTATTATTAGTATTATAGCGTCAAGCTATCTTCACGTTTTCTTGAGTATCACAGGTAAATTCGAGAGGAAGAAATATTTCGAAGGATGGATTCGACTGCCTGGTTCTTGCTTTCCCTCGCCACTGCTGCTACGTTTCTACAAGGTATGTCGAGGTGTAAAGCGACTTACAGATACAGAAGTTTCATATTTGATGTAGCCTATTATTAGACTATCTTAACACAAACAACATTGTGTAATACGTTTTTGTCCAAGTGACACATCACACGTTTAATCAAAGTTTTGTAGTTCGACCGCTAAAAAAATATTGCAATTTGAATTTACATAAAAAACGTTAAAAAAAACTTTCGTTTCTGAACTTTTAAATGAAACATTATTGATATGGCCTAATGACGATGATTATAATAGACAAAGTGATAAAGTCAACCACAATTGAACACCAGCGGGAGTGCGTGTGTGTAACCTGTATAGGAAGCCTATGTAGAGTAGGCTCAAGTCGACTGATGAAATGAACTTCTGAAACGAGACACACTCGTCACATTTTGTGATGGATTCTAATTGTTGAACGTTACCGTTAAGTGGATTGAATGTTATATGTTATGTTAGAGGGCCATGAACAGTAAGTACCCAGTAATGCCTAAAGCGACTTATTTCCTGGTGGACTGCGCTTATTCATTGTTGTCTATCGCTCTGTGAACGTACAAGAGTTGGCTAGCGAATCTACTGATTCGTCTCGATCTCAGCTTTCATCTAATATAAAGTGTGTCCCTCCTGTAATGAACACTGGTTTTGTTTCACATCTTAAAACTGTGTGCGTTTATTTTTTAAATTCGAAATAAAACGATGGGACCTCTTCTATATCGCTGTGTTGACTCTTGCCTTTGCAGCTTGTTTTCCTGATATGTACCGTTCCGCCACAAATGTATGGACTCCCGAGCCTTCAATGGCTGTACATATGTAACCCAATACCGCAGGGAAGCGGGGCTGTCAGCCAGTACTGTAGTGACAGCGAGTTGGCCTAACATACCTTGGTACGCCTTGATATAACAATGACATTATACGAGGTTTTACAATGAGACTTGTATATAGGCGCACTCTGTTCTAACGCAAGCCTACTTTGTGATGTTGATGTGGGCAAATCAACATGTCATTTAGAACTTTATTTCAATAATCTGGCGATGCTTTATCGTTATTTATACATTTTATTAAGTGTGGCTATTTTTGGTTGCGGGCACTTGTACGTGTTAATATCTCCATTGTGTACGTGTTTTTGGGAAGGAGGATCTTTTTTTTCAACAGCATTCAATATGATGAGGCATGTGATGTAATTGAAATGCAATGCTTAAGAATATACGTTACTACAGCAACATAGTGTGGCATGGGGACGAATCCATTTGAATACGTTTGTCCTAACCCATTCGTTTGGTGAAAAACAGGGTTACAGCACCTATTTTCCATTCCTTATCATTGGCATTATCTGTCATTCCACACTCCTGCTGTTAACAGCACTGCTCTTTGTTAAAGGGAGAGGGGGCTGTCTGGACATTGACTTATCTGGTTAACCAACTGACCCATGAAAGGCGGGCACCAGAATTATTTTGGTTTGATTTAAACCATGCTGAAAGCCACACCAGGCTACCTATGACATGATGGATGACGTTTGAAGTTGGTATGTTGCATCCCAGAGAGTAGTTGCTCAGTCGAGCCTCTCGAGAATAGTAATAGAAAAATTGTCAAGTCATTGTACTTTTTTTTTTTTTTTTGCTGAGAAGTTTCATGGCATACTGGCCTGATCTGTTAAGTTACAGAGTTGGGTAGTGCCTTACAGTATTTATAAGTTGAAATGATGATTGACTGACATTACATTTTATGTTACACTGAGGTGGTTGCATTTTCCATTGAAACTGGAAAAAGTATAAATCTACAATTCCTTTGGGATGTGTGTTAGTGGAAATATGTTATATAACAGTCACAGATGTGTCTTGTTGAACGTAATGGAATAAAACTATTCACTTGACAAGGCTGCTGGTGATATGTTGTTGCTGGCAAGATAATGGGTGTGGTATCCGATTGCGTTTTACTGTACCTCCAATTGCTTTAGCCTCAGGTGGAAAGAGTGCTGGTAACGCCAGCCACCTCGCCCAGACATGTAAAATGGCTTTGGTTTTCCGTTACCGGAGAGAAATCAAATTGTATTAGTCACATGCGCCGAATACAACAGGTGTAGACCATACAGTGAAATGCTTACTTACGAGCCCCTAACCAACAATGCAGTTTAAAAAAAAATATATATGGATAAGAATAAGAAATAAAGGTAACAAGTAATTAAAGAGCAGCAGTAAAATAACAATAGTGAGAATATATACAGGGGGGTACCGGTACAGAGTCAATGTGCGGTGGCACCGGTTAGTAGAGGTAATATGTACATGTGGGTAGAGTTATTAAAGTGACTATGCATAGATGATAACAACAGAGAGCAGCAGCAGTGTAAGGGGGGGGGGGGGGGGATGCAAATAGTCTGGGTAGCCATTTGATTAGGTGTTCAGGAGTCTTATGGCTTGGGGGTAGAAGCTTTTTAGAAGCCTCTTGAACCTAGACTTGGCGCTCCGGTCCTGCTTGCTGTGTGTTAGCAGAGAGAACAGTCTATGACTAGGGTGGCTGAAGTCTTTGACAATTTTTAGGGCTTTCCTCTGACACCGCCTGGTATAGAGGTCCTGGGTGGCAGGAAGCTTGGCCCCAGTGATGTGCTGGGCTGTTCACAATACCCTCTGTAGTGCCTTGCGGTCAGAGGCCGAGCAGTTGCCATACCAGGCAGTGATGCAACCAGTGAGGATGCTCTCAACGGTGCAGCTGTAGAACCTTTTGAAGATCTGAGGACCCATGCCAAATCTTTTCAGTCTCCTGAGGGGGAATAGGTTTTGTCGTGCCCTCTTCACGACTGTCTTGGTGTGCTTGGACCATGTTAGTTTGTTGGTGATGTGGACACCAAGGAACTTGAAGCTCTCAACCTGCTCCACTGTAGCCCCGTCGATGAGAATGGGGGCGTGCTCGGTCCTCTTTTTCCTGTAGTCCACAATTATCTCCTTTGTCTTGATCACGTTGAGGGAGAGGTTGTTGTACTGGCACCACAGGGTCAGGTCTCTGACCTTCCTATATGCTGTCTCGTTGTTGTTGGTGATCAGGCCTACCACTGTTGTGTCATCGGCAAACTTAATGATGGTGTTGGAGTCATGCCTGGCCGTACAGTCATGAGTGAACAGGGAGTACAGGAGTGGACTGAGCACGCACCCCTGAGGGGCCCCTGAGTTGAGGATCAGCGTGGCGGATGTGTTGTTACCTACCCTTACCACCTGGGAGCGGCCCGTCAGGAAGTCCAGGATCCAGTTGCAGAGAGAGGTGTTTAGTCCCATGGTCCTTAGCTTATTGATGAGCTATGAGGGAACTGTGGTGTTGAACGCTGAGCTGTAGTCAATGAATAGCATTCTCACATAGGTGTTCCTTTTGTCCAGGTGGGAAAGGGCAGTGTGGAGTGCAATAGAGATTGCATCATCTGTGGATCTGACGGGGCGGTATGCAAATTGGAGTGGGTCTAGGGTTTCTGGGATAATGGTGTTGATGTGAGCCATTACCAACCTTTCAAAGCACTTCATGGCTACAGACATGAGTGCTACGGGTCGGTAGTCATTTAGGCAGGTTACCTTAATGTTCTTGGGCACAGGCACTATGGTGGTCTGCTTGAAACATGTTGGTATTACAGACTCGGACAGGGAGAGGTTGAAAATGTCAGTGAAGACACTTGCCAGTTGGTCAGCGCATGCTCGCAGTACACGTCCTCGTTATCCGTCTGGCCCTGCGGCCTTGTGAATGTTGACCTGTTTAAAGGTCTTACTCACGTCGGCTGTGCAGTGCGTGATCACAAAGTCTTCCAGAACAGCTGATGCCCTCACGCATGTTTCAGTGCCATTTGCCTCGAAGCGAGCATAGCAGTAGTTTAGCTCGTCTGGTAGGCTCATGTCACTGGGCAGCTTTCGTCTGTGTTTCCCTTCGTGGTCTGTAATGGTTTGCAAGCCCTGCCACATCTGACGAGTGTCAGAGCCGGTGTAGTGCGATTCAATCTTAGTCCTGTATTGACGCTTTGTTTGATGGTTCGTCGGAGGGCATAGCGGGATTTCTTATAAGCTGACGGGTTAGTCCCGCTCCTTGAAAGCGGCAGCTCTTGTCTTTAGCTCAGTTCGGATATTGCCTGTAATCCATGGCTTCTGGTTGGGGTATGTACGTACAGTCACTGTGGGGACGACGTCATCGATGCACTTATTGATGAAGTCAATGACTGAGTATTAATGCTAAGCAGGACAGTGGGGGAGTTTCCATCAATCACTGGGGCAGTTCGTGTGATGGTGTCCTGGGTATGTGACCTCAAAGGGTATTTTACCTTAAACTTCCAGCACCTCTTGGAAAGTTTAGTGTCTTTTTGAAGCACCCTCCTAAAGTGCTGTCTGTCATGGGCCTTAGAAATAATAGTTTCTGGCCTCTCAAATTGTTCCATGTTCTTAAACGATTGGGGAACCACAACCAACTTGATCACTATCTTGTCGAAACACCACTATTGATGTCATGTTCCTGGTAAGAAAGGGGAATAACTAGAGGCATAGGCTACCCTCCCTCTTCCCTTCACTTCATGTGAGCAAATGCATGATTCACCAGTAGCAATCTAGGAATGCACTTTGGTCTTCCAATCAGAGCGACAGAAAGTTCACTTTCGGTGATGTCATGGGTAAAAAGTCATTTGACTGCCTGGGAACGTGTGACTGTATCAAAGTGGGGAAGTGAAACACTTTGTTTGCTCATGTCTCTCTGGAGACAAAACTTTGCTTAAGTCCACCATGCCAAGAAGTGACTCCGTGGGGAAATACAGGCTCCAGCAGCAGAGTGGAGGCAGTGGAATGTGCTCATGTTTTCATACCACCTCATTTTGATTTGAGTATTGAATTGCTTATGGGCAAAAAGGGACATGGAGTGAAACCCCAAGCCATCAAAGGCTTTTATAGCGAATTTCTTTGTCCATGTCACACACTCATCTGCGGTGATGCTCAACCGGTGCCCCCCTTCATCTACGAATGGGCAAATCTCAGCTCTGGTGAGATGGGACCTCCTATCAGAATTTCTTTAGAACAACTTTTGGAAGATCTTAAATTCACTAAAACACAACAGTTTTTTTATCCCTTTGAATGTTTGCTGTACACCCCCCCCCCCCCCCCCCTCCCCGTTTCCATCAACGGCCTATCTGGCAATTAAAACAATGTTTTCAGAGAGTTTATAATAATTTTTCTTCACAGAGTCCAATGCTGTTGTACGAAAGAGGCTTAGAAATAGTTTTTGGGGGAGATTGGATTAATAGAGCTTCTTGGTGGAGCATTTTAACCGAGAGTCAGCGTTTGCCGAGTATTGTTCTCGAACTCTGAAGATGCTAGGTTGTTCATCCATGGCTCCTCACATCACACAATGGAGAGCAGTGTGTTGCAATATTTGGAAAGATAGGCTTTAAATGGGAGCAAGACTCACCTGAGTCCTACACACGCAGTGCTTTATCAGGTTCAACTACAGAAGTTTATCACGTTTGCTGCCTTCCTACTACACCTTCTCGGACTGCTGTTATTAGAATTAGATTGTGAAAACCTCAGGGCGACCTGTCAGAAAGCACTTAAAAGGAAATCAATAGCCGTCAACGAAATCTTAACTGGACATGGACTCCCGTGCTGTCGGTGAGGGAAAAGGCGCTTACTACTTCCTGGAGTGAAAGAAGTGGTGATTATCCCAGTCTTAGACGTCAATCAACGGGTGAGTTTGCCATGAGCTGTTCTTGAAATGAGTGGGATTAATGAGGCACCTGCCGCACACTGATCCTAATGAGACTCTGGCAGGCAGTCAACAGTACTGCTCTCTCTGTGTTCCATGTCATGTTGTCACAGTCTCAGCAGGCTAGCGAAGCACACGTTTCCAGCCTCAGGGCTGGAGTTCAGTTGAAAGCTTCCTACATGGAAGTTTCTAGTCAGTGGCTACATGCTTAAAGTGCCCTGCATACAGGCTTTTAGAAGCATCTTTTAGCTCATTACAGGCCAGGTAATATAAATGTATTGATGTTGTAGTCAGTGGTAGGGTTGGAGGATTACCATTGATCACTAAGCACCCAATTACTCTGAACATACATTTATGGGGCTATAGCTGCTCAACTCAATGGCCCACTGGCACCGGCTGTTTGCTATTTTAGGTTGAATATGGTTCCACGAGGCTTGCGAATGAAGGGGACAATGCTTAGTCTGATTCATTTGAAAGGAGTGGCTATAACACTGGTATTCATATCTCCTGCGTTTTCATATCGAGGAACTCTTGTTGCCTGCGACATTGCAAGACTCTTATATCAGAAAATCATGTTAAATGCTTTTCTTGGCATTTGCTGTATGTCTGACATTTTAAGGAAAAAGGTCACACATCGAATTTGGTATTTTTTTCCCAATCTAATCATTTGTCTAATACTTTTAGCACATCAAACACAGCCTTAATGCCTACTATGAAGATCTTGGAATAAGTTGATTTCCCCATTTGAAATGTGTATATGTATTTTTTCCTTTATTTAACTAGGCATGTCAGTTAAGAACAAATTCTTATTTACAATGACGGCCTACCCCGGCCAAACCCAGATGACGCTGGGCTAATTGTGCACCGCCCTCTGGGACTCCCAATCACGGCCAGATGTGAAACAGCCTGGATTCGAACCAGGGACTGTAGTGACGCCTCTTGCACTGAGATGCAGTGCCTTAGACTGTTGCGCCACTCGGACACCCAAAATGTCTTACATATCATGTTATTTGACATCAGACATACAGTGGGTATGAAATTATTGAAACCCTTGATAAAGATGAATGAAAATGACTGTATAAAATACATAATTAAAATGCTGAGCTTAGTATTTCAAATTATTTCTTTCATACAGTCCTTTTTGCTCGTCTTTATCAAGGGTGTCAATCATTTCGAACCCCAGTCCACATTTCTTGATACCATCCTTAAAGCAGCAATATGCAATAGTGATGGCCAATACTCCACTATTACACATCTACAATACAAAATCTAGAAACATAAACCTTTTACCTTATCATAAGTAGACATAATTGCAAATTATTAAATCTTTCCAAAGGAAAAAATAATAATAATTTAGTTATGAATTAAACTTTAATTAAATTAGTTGACTCTTCACATGGAATGATTTCACTGAACAACAACATAAAGGGAATATTGAATGATCCCCAAAGCTTTGGTTGTCTTCCTCTCAGGCTTCCTTGTCTTCTCCCTGGACCTCCTCAATGTCCACCTCTTGAACATCAGACTCTGAGGCCTCCTCTTCACTGAGTAATGGCTACTGCTATAGGTTTCAGCCTGCTTACCACTCTCTCTCCCAAAATACATCATCCAGGAGGATCCTCTTGATGGGACTGTCCATATCGGCAGAATGTGATATGGCCATTTCTTGGAGAGACTCCTTCCCCTCCAGGATACTGTCAAACATGATGACAACCCCACCCCAATGGGTGTGGCTGGGCAGTTTCAATGTGGTGCTTTTATTCTTCTCACTTTGCTTGGTGAGGTAGATTGCTGCTATAACTTGACATACCTAACCATTTCCTTGGCTCTCTTATAGAGTGTATCTATTGTTTTCGGTGTCATGATGTCCTTGAGGAGCAGATTCAATGCATGAGCAGCACAGCCAATGGGTGTGATGTGAGGGTAGGACTCCTCCACTTTAGACCAAGTAGCCTTCATGTTCGCAGTATTGTCTGTCACCAGTGCAAATACCTTCTGTGGTCCAAGGTCATTGATGACTGCCTTCAGCTCATCTGCAATGTAGAGACCAGTGTGTCTTTTGTCCCTTGTGTCTGTGCTCTTGTAGAATACTGGTTGAGGGGTGGAGATGATAATGATGTTAATTATTCCTTGCCCATGAACATTTGACCACCCATCAGAGATGATTGCAATACAGTCTTCTTTCTCTATGATTTGCTTGACCTTCACTTGAACCCTGTTGAACTCTGTATCCAGCAAAAGAGTAGATAAAGCATGTCTGGTTGGAGGGGTGTATGCTGGGCGAAGAACATTCAGAAACCTCTTCCAATACACATTGCCTGTGAACATCAGAGGTGAACCAGTTGCATACACAGCGCGAGCAAGACATTCATCAGCATTTCTCTGAGTACGTTCCTCCATTGAGTCAAAAAACTTCTGATTTCAAGAGAACCATGAGCTGTTGCTATCGATAAGGTGTCTGATTCATCATTTTCACCTCGAATAGATGTAGAGGGTCTTTTGTCAGAACTTTATGCACTTGGCCAGATGATTCTGCATATTTGTTGCATTCTTCACATATGATTTGGCACGGTATTTGCAAATGTACACAGCTTTTCCTTCCAAGTTTGCTGCAGTGAAATATCTCCACACATCAGATGGCATTTTCCTGTAAAGATTAAGGAAAACAATTGTAAAAAAAACAAACAAATACAATTCCATGTACAGATAAACAGTTAAGCAGTTAGATTAAACAACTCCTTTGTATGATAAATGTTTCTATTGAAATGGTTAGTTGGACTCTTTTGTTTAGACATGTAGTTAGCTAGCTAAACAATGAACCATAATCCCTATTCATAACGTTACTACCCAGCATGAATCTGCAGGTTGCTAACCAACCAGGTTCAATGTGAGCTAGCTAACATTAGGCTATAACTAGCAATGCAAATGGCTCTGAGATACAAATCATATTACCATACAGCTCATACACGTAACATTAGCTAGCTACCTAATAGTACGCTTTCACTTGAAACGAAGACGACTTTCTGACAATTAGAAACGTGTAATATCTGAAAATATAGCTAGCCAGACAATCTTACCCGTATACATGGATGGACGCTACTCCTTCTGTCACGGATGCCCTTAGTTTGAAGATGTAATCCAGAGACAGGTTATTTTTACAGACTTCAGTGCGTTCTCTTTTCGACTCTCTGCATATTTGCAATCAAAGCCCGAAATTTTCTCTATCTCCTTAGCTGTCATACTCTAATTCCACTGATTTCAAAACTCGGTCCTCCAGAAAATGGATTGCAACACTGTGATATCTATTTAAAAAAAAGCTGCGTTAGAAATGAATTCCTACAAATACTGACCAGCTCATGTTATAGACAGAAGCTTGCTACATGGCAGACCAATTTGAACTAATCTCTCGGCATGTCCAGCCCATCCATTTATTTCGGCCAATCATGGCTAGCGGGAAGGTACTATCTTTTTCTTTGGCTAAACCAACTAGGCTCGTAATTTTAATACATGTATTCTTATTAACAGATGGCATACACATTTGTTATTAAGGCACATGAAAGTTCTCATGTTCCAGAAGGCATTTCTGCAAAAAAACTGAATGTTCAAATGGCTCTCCTGTGAAGTAGTGACACGCTGCCTCCTGAGTGGCGCAGCGGTCTAAGGCAATGTATCGCAGTGCTTGAGGCGTCACTACAGATCTGGGTTCGATCCCGGGCTGTGTCGCAGCCGGCCGCGACTGGGAGACCCATGAGGCGAACCACAATTTGGCTCAGAGTTGTCCGGATTAGGGGAGGGTTTGGCCGGCTGGGATGTCCTTGTCACGTCGCGCTCTAGCGTCTGTTGTGGCGGGCAGGACGCTGACACGGTCGCCAGTTGTATGGTGTTTCCTCCGATACATCGGTGCGGCTGGGTTCCCGGGTTAAGCGAGCAGTGTGTCAAGAAGCAGTGCAGAATGGCAGGGTCGTGTTTTGGACGACGCATGACTCTCGACTTTCGCCTCTTCCAGTCTGTACGGGAGTTGCTGCGATGGGACAAGACTGTAACTACCAATTGGATATGACGAAATTGGGGTAAAAAGTACCAATTATTTATAATTTTTTAAATAAATAAAAATAAGTATATGCGACTTATGCCTAGTTTCCTGAATGGAGTCACATATTGGGAAGGTGTTCTTAATGTTTTGTACACTTAGTTTTGTGTACAAGTCTGAATGAGAGCACGTCTTGAGGTGACATCATTTGGGACAATGATATAAAGATGATAACGATGTGTTTATTCTGTTTTCAAATTAAATTCTGTTTTGGTAAAATGTGGGGATTGCAATGCAAAACCACTAAATTACACTTTTATCGCTTTTTTTAAAGAAAATGTATTTACATCGGAGTGGTAATTAGTCATGGTGCGATTGGACTAGACAGTACAATTCAGCATGTCTGTAGTCACCTTAGAACACAATTGTGTTTTTCTTCCTCTCTTTTATGACTGTTAAAATGAGATGACCTTTGATTGCTTGATTTTTACATGGTTGGACACATCATTAATTATACACAATGCCCACATCAGCTTTTCTGAGCAAGAGACCGTATGTCTGTAAGAAAGCCAAAGAAGTGGGCCCCTTTTAAACCACATGCTTGTTACGGCCTCATTATGAGTGTGTTAAAAAATCACCAAAGTCAGAGAAATTCTTTACTCGTGAATTACTCGTCAATTATTCAAGAAATTTGATGAATCGTTTCTGCATAATATTCTCAGAGAGAACTCCTGTCTCAGTCCTGTCTCTGTAAATAGCTGGACTGAAACAAGCGTTTTTTATCAGAGGCTGTGTGTGACTATAATTATCCTGTCATATTACTGTTGCGAAAGTCCCTTTAGGTTTGCAGCCAGGCACATTCAGCCACAAGTCCTGAACCAAGTCTACATTGTCGAACATTTGCCTTGAGCACCATTTTTTGTTTCTAAGCTGTTTTTTGAGCAAACCCTTAAGTTTTGTAAACCTGTGACGCTGAAGAGGCATTTTGAAATAAGTGTCGTCACCTCAGGATCTTTCTGGAAGTACCTTGGTTTCCCTCATTCTATTCACCTTCCTGTCATGAGTCATGCTTTAAATGTGTTATCTAACCAGAAATACCCGTACTGCTACATTCTTGCCACCGTAGCCATGCACTCCTATCTTGTTGCACATTTTACATGCCAATGGTCGATGTCCTCTTTCACTTTCTGACTAAACCGGTCTTTGTTAGAATGTTTAAGTGCCATTGCCATGAGAGAAATGATTGACAGAGTTATTAAATGCAGGGCCAAAAGGGACATGTTCTGGATACGATACATGGCACCTTATTTGCAATGCGGAAAATTAGATGTGCCCTTTGCAGATCTCAATCCCACTTCGGGCCTTGGCAACTACTAACACCGCTATTGACTGTGTGCCCTCTTAAGGGAGTGCCTGGGTGCCGCAAAAGACTCACGCCAGCGCCATCATCTCGGTTTTTACACAAAACCCCTGCATGGTTCAGCCCCGACCGTGGGATAAGAAATTGGAAGGAACATGTTGCTCCACACAACATTCGACGGAATCAATTTTGATGCATCTGAAATGGCAGCTCAGTATGAGAGAGAGAGCACAGCATAAATCTAGAAAAGTACATTTCCTGAAGAAATTGTGCTATGCTTGCTAGCTTGTTTTCAAAGTATTTATGGTTGCGAAATAAGTTGTGGTGACTAAAGTTGTAATGGTAGTGACTCATTTTATAGTTGAAAAAGTAGGTAGATGAAAAGATTGGTTGATTTGGATTTAAATAGTTATTTGAAAGTTGGGATACCTAAACGTTTGAATGTCGGTCTTGTAGCTTAAATGGCAAAGACTAGATGGATGGAAAGATCGATTGATTGATTACTCAGCAAGCACACCTAATAAAGTTTTGGGCGTTTCATATTGAGCATTGAATGTGCCACGAACCGTTACAAAAATCATTCCTTTTCCCGTCTTTCCTGTTGCTCAAGGCTGGAGGAGAAATTGTTGGCACAATATGTGTAATCAACTAGATGTCTGATTCATAGATACCTCCACTGTTGCACATTTCATTCCAAGTGAGGGGTTTGATTATCTTTGTGGATTATTTAACATGAAACGTCCTCCCAGTGAAATAAGTCTCATTGGTTTTCCTCATCTTTTACAAAGAATCCTGGATCGATGTGCAGATCTGTGAACTGGCTCAGCCTTTCTCCAAAGAGGTATACTACAAAGCAGGACTTATGCGGTAGCCAGCTAAATTGCCCAAATATTATGAAATAAAAAATGTTAAAAGATAAGCTTGAACTGGGGATTGTCTAATTGACTCAACAACCAAAACGCATATCAAAGTTTATCTTTCTTTAGTGAACCAGGAAATCAATAGTTATTTCTGGTTGTCTATCAAAGTTAGCTGACTATCTCATTGATCCTGCTTTGTAGTATAACCCTCTGAGCCTGTCTTCCTGTCTTCCCAAGCTAGTTTGCTTATAAATAGTCCTGGCCTGGCAGAGGCAATACATCAAACTGTAAAGGGTTGCAGCACGTGTGTGTGTGTGCGTGCGTGCGTGCGTGCGTGCGCGCGCGCGTGCGCGCGTGTATGTGCTTGTTTGTGTGTGGCTGGGTGCTATTAGTCATCACACATTGGAAAGCCAAACACTCATGCTTTCAGATGTCTTCACACAGCCACCAAGGCAAGAAATGTTTTGTTCGGCTCACTTCACTCTGAATCCTCCGATTTGGCCGAGAGACGATATGCTTGTTTTGCTAACGCTGGCAGTTTTGTTTCTTTGGCTACTTCTTAGCAACTGAAGTGGTGCCACCACTTTACATGGAGACTGCTCGTCCAAAGGTGGTTCAAGCTGGTAGAATACTACTTCAAACACTCTGCATCCAACAGGGAGAAAATGATGCTGTGTTCTTCTGACGTTTGTAATTTTCAGCAATTCTTCCCTAGAACATCGTGCGGCACAAAGTCATCTACCGCCGCATGCATTCATATTTTAATTTGCAATTGATGCCAAATTGATTGACGTGGGAGACCCAGCTTTGTTGTGGAATAATATTCTGGTCAGCGCAAGAATGTTTGAGTCCCATATCAAAGGCTGAGGCGCTCTGTTATTTTTACACCTTGTTATCTGTGACCTAATCCTTTGTTGCCCCAAATCGTCATGGCCTTGTCGTTGTGGGGAGATACTGCAATCAGTTTGAGGACATGCATGAATGGAGAACTGGGTCTGGGATGAGATAAGAATGTGATGGATGGTCAAAGGGGGATTATTGGTGAGTGAGTGTGTGTGTTTGTGCATGGTTCTAAAGTAAGTATGAACTACCGCTAGTGAAGGCTTATATTTCCTCTAAAAATGTTAGCAATCATTCATTCATGTACCTTTTTTGATCCAGCACAAATGGCATTGTCTTCATATCAAATATAGCTCTACCTTGGTTCTATGTTGGTATATCACCCGTTTTATGAATGAACTCAATGCCACTTCACACTCCGAGCATATCTTCCCAGCTCTCCCTGTCCTTGACTCGCATTGTAAGATTTTCTTCACTGGCAGGTTAGCACCAGACTGTTTTTTTCACAGGTTCCGAGGGTTGATTCATTTACATTTACATTTAAGTCATTTAGCAGACGCTCTTATCCAGAGCGACTTACAAGTTGGTGCATTCACCTTATGATGTCCAGTGGAACAACCACTTTACAATAGTGCATCTAACTCTAAGGGGGGGGGGGGGGGTTAGAAGGATTACTTTATCCTATCCTATCCTAGGATAAAGACGGGAAAAGGAATGATTTTTGTAACGGTTCGTGGCACATCCAATGCTCAATATGAAACGCCCAAAACTTTATTAGGTGTGCTTGCTGAGTAATCAATCAATCGATCTTTCCATCCATCTAGTCTTTGCCATTTAAGCTACAAGACCGACATTCAAACGTTTAGGTATCCCAACTTCCAAATAACTATTTAAATCCAAATCAACCAATCTTTTCATCTACCTACTTTTTCAACTATAAAATGAGTCACTACCATTACAACTTTAGTCACCACAACTTATTTCGCAACCATAAATACTTTGAAAACAAGCTAGCAAGCATAGCACAATTTCTTCAGGAAATGTACTTTTCTAGATTTATGCTGTGCTCTCTCTCTCATACTGAGCTGCCATTTCAGATGCATCAAAATTGATTCCGTCGAATGTTGTGTGGAGCAACATGTTCCTTCCAATTTCTTATCCCACGGTCGGGGCTGAACCATGCAGGGGTTTTGTGTAAAAACCGAGATGATGGCGCTGGCGTGAGTCTTTTGCGGCACCCAGGCACTCCCTTAAGAGGGCACACAGTCAATAGCGGTGTTAGTAGTTGCCAAGGCCCGAAGTGGGATTGAGATCTGCAAAGGGCACATCTAATTTTCCGCATTGCAAATAAGGTGCCATGTATCGTATCCAGAACATGTCCCTTTTGGCCCTGCATTTAATAACTCTGTCAATCATTTCTCTCATGGCAATGGCACTTAAACATTCTAACAAAGACCGGTTTAGTCAGAAAGTGAAAGAGGACATCGACCATTGGCATGTAAAATGTGCAACAAGATAGGAGTGCATGGCTACGGTGGCAAGAATGTAGCAGTACGGGTATTTCTGGTTAGATAACACATTTAAAGCATGACTCATGACAGGAAGGTGAATAGAATGAGGGAAACCAAGGTACTTCCAGAAAGATCCTGAGGTGACGACACTTATTTCAAAATGCCTCTTCAGCGTCACAGGTTTACAAAACTTAAGGGTTTGCTCAAAAAACAGCTTAGAAACAAAAAATGGTGCTCAAGGCAAATGTTCGACAATGTAGACTTGGTTCAGGACTTGTGGCTGAATGTGCCTGGCTGCAAACCTAAAGGGACTTTCGCAACAGTAATATGACAGGATAATTATAGTCACACACAGCCTCTGATAAAAAACGCTTGTTTCAGTCCAGCTATTTACAGAGACAGGACTGAGACAGGAGTTCTCTCTGAGAATATTATGCAGAAACGATTCATCAAATTTCTTTAATAATTGACGAGTAATTCACGAGTAAAGAATTTCTCTGACTTTGGTGATTTTTTAACACACTCATAATGAGGCCGTAACAAGCATGTGGTTTAAAAGGGGCCCACTTCTTTGGCTTTCTTACAGACATACGGTCTCTTGCTCAGAAAAGCTGATGTGGGCATTGTGTATAATTAATGATGTGTCCAACCATGTAAAAATCAAGCAATCAAAGGTCATCTCATTTTAACAGTCATAAAAGAGAGGAAGAAAAACACAATTGTGTTCTAAGGTGACTACAGACATGCTGAATTGTACTGTCTAGTCCAATCGCACCATGACTAATTACCACTCCGATGTAAATACATTTTCTTTAAAAAATTCATATGTCGCTTCTCACTTTCACAATCTTTCACTGGGAAAGACGCTCACCTGTATCGGGTCTAAGTGCCTTTAGGATTTTATCTTAGACTCTCAATGAGCACTGTTACATGCACCCAATAATGTGATTATTGCGGATAGTCAGGTTAATATAATAGTTTGTTTCTAACGTTTACATGCTTTGCAAGAAGAAGGATTTCTGTTTCTATGGACACATCTGAAATCAGGCTACTGAAGGGACTTTTGATAAATTGCAGAAAATGGCCAATCACAATAAACATTCTACCGTGTTCTTTTTCTGAAGACTATTTGATTCAGAGTTTGGACATTTGAAAGTTTGTAAATGGAAACTATTTATAGGATGCATACTTTCAGTTTTTTCCCGAACTCACTTCAATCGGGCATAAGAGGGAAGCTTGCGCTACCCGGTGCTGGCACGCGCGCAGAACAAGTACGTAACTATAGTGCCGATTAAGCTGTTTATATGCCCAATTTAAAAAAAAAAAGATTGCTCAGAAAATCAGTTGTTTTAATCGGTGTATGCTTACTTCGATTATGACCTTAACACCAATTAAGATAAGCAGAGGAAGGTGTTTACATGACTAATGCCATACTCGGCCTTCAGCCATAATCAGTTTAATATCGAGTTATTAGTGTGCATGTAAACGTAGTCAATGCATCTGAGAGGCAAAAAAGTCCAATGACAAGAAGCCCCATAGTGAAGACTGTTTAGGCCCGAAGAGGCAGCCATGTAATCGATTTTGAATGTGCACTCGTAATTGAATAAATGCAACACTTTTTTTGAGTGATTCCCGTTGCAATTTATCGCAGACTGTTGGGGAAACAGTCCTTCTTTTAATTGACTCGGGCATGTTTGACATAAACATCTCATTAGCATATTTGAATTATATTTGGAGAGTGCCTTTGCATAGATCCCGAGTCATTCAAGAGTGGGAGCTAGAATATAAACCCACCCCTCGTTACCAGAAACTCTAACTCTCTCCACTTTGCCTTAACGTCATTTCATGGGGCGTTGGCAGAGCTTTTTCTCCCCATGTTCTCTTGTACAGTCCCGTGTGGCTCGGTTGGTAGAGCATGGCGCTTGCAATTCCCACGGGGAACCAGTACGAAAAAAAGTAAGTCACTCTGGATAAGAGCCCTTTGCTAAATGACTCAAATGTAAATGTGGATGTGAAGTCTGCATTGGGTGGTAACAGAGGCTCGGACCCAAGGGCTCTGGCAGAGCGGCTGGCTCTTTTCCCAACGTCCCTGTAGACCTCCATGGGTTTGTCTCTGTCAGTGTGAGCAGATGGCCCATTCTGATGGACCTCTGTCCCCTGATAAGGTATCGTCAGTGGGACTGGGGTAGGGGATTTGTATACTTGGGTTGGGTGTGAGGTTATGGGGATTCAGGGAGGTGGTGAGGTGGGTGCCGGTACTTTGGAGATTGGATGACCTCTGTCATCAACATGTGCGCACACGCACACACAGTGCTTCTTTGGCCAGTGTCAGTCACACCTGTCCCCTCAACCCCCCTTGTCCAGACAGAGGTGGGCAGCTGAACTTAGAACTGAAGCCTGGACCACTATCAGCTGGACCTGACAACCCCGCTCACCTCCCAATACTGATTTCATTCATTGCGTCCAGGCAAGGCCTCCGTCAGTCACACACCTCTCATTGTTCCGTTCTTGTCTTATCCGTCCCTCTCAAAGGCTCCTTTATGGGCCTCCGTGAGAGCACTGTCTGGGGCAGGGGTCATATTCCCCTCGTCATAACACCCTCCCTCTCCACTCCCATTTGACCTCCCACTGTAAGCATGCCCTTGCTTTTAGATTGAGGTGTGAACAGACAAACTGCGCCCTGAAATAGATTGAGATTGCATTTCTGGGTATAGATACTAATGTTGTCTGCTTTTCCCCCAGCTCCATTAGTTAATTTGATACAGGGAGTCATCTGATTCATCTGTGGTTCTCATCACATTGGTTCTCATCTCAACGTTGGCGTGAGTCCGGATTTTTGACCTTGGCCGCACGATCACAGGGGGTTAGCTTTTGGAATCGTGAACTGTGGGGACTGAGTGATATCCTTGCTCGTACATTTGTCAGGGTGGGATCTCATTCTGGCATGGTCATAAATGTTAATCATCTACCAGGGAAGCGGGGGAAAAGACAGCTGTTCTCTCTACAGAACGTTTCATTCCGTTTTCATTCCGCTAAGATTGATCAAATCAAATCAAATGTATTTATATAGCCCTTTGTACATCAGCTAATATCTCAAAGTGCTGTACAGAAACCCAGCCTAAAACCCCAAACAGCAAGCAATGCAGGTGTAGAAGCACGGTGGCTAGGAAAGACTCCCTAGAAAGGCCAAAACCTAGGAAGAAACCTAGAGAGGAACCAGGCTATGAGGGGTGGCCAATCCTCTTCTGGCTGTGCCGGGTGGAGATTATAACAGAACGTGGCCAAGATGTTCAAATGTTCATAAATGACCAGCATGGTCAAATAATAATAATCACAGTAGTTATCGAGGGTGTAGCAAGTCAGCACCTCAGGAGGATCTTCCAGGGGAAGATTTCTCAAAGTAACCCTCTCCACCACTATACCCAATTGGTATAAAAATAAAAAATTAAAGGGAAACCAACAGACACATTTTCCCCCCGTAGTCTTTCAAGTCCCTTGTTTGTTATCGGTTGTCAGGTCCTAAGGGCTGGAGCTTCTTGCCGAGTTGATTTGAAGTCTGAGTGGGAGTTATGAGGAGAACCATCCACAGCCCTGTCCGCAATGACAAGCGCTTGTTCCTCAACATGTAGGCTCTGTTTAGGCTCTTTAACAACCGCACACAGCTCAGATAGGTCAAGTAGACTGTGTTTGAGCTCCCCCGTATCGCCCTCTCTCTCCCTCCTTCCGGCCAGGGTCCCCAGTGTCTGTCTGACGATGAACATGTCAGCGGCTTCAGCGCTCAGCCAGTGCAGGAAGCACTTTCACCTCTTGCTCATTTGCTGGAAAGCATCACTTGGCAGCCCATGCCCATTAATATCCACTCAGATTAACATAGAGCGCTAGCATGAGTGCTTTGGCCCTCTCGATGCTCTCTCCCTCTCCCCTTCCCGTAATGGCCACTACCTGGGCGGATGCCCATGCGCACACATACAAACACATACACACTTAAACGCATGCACACAAACAAACAAACCCTAGTGTTCCCTGAGGAGAAGTTTCCAGGGTGTATAGGACTAATTAGAAGTCACCACAGAGACAGTATATATGGATCTCCTTGGAGACTGTTTTGGGCGGCTTCTAAGGTAGATAGTAGGAAGGTTATATAGCTAGGTATAGAGTTCATAATTATAGCTCCAGATGGAGGCACTCGCGACTTTCTCTACGCCACCTGGGCGGTATATATTAATCACATCCTGATATAGGCTCCTCTGCTTCGAACTATCCTGGCAAATCTGCGAACCGCATGGCGCCGTGAGTGTTCGCATGTCACCGCGTCTCGAAGTGATAAACCATAAGAAATGCTCAGTGTCGTTCAACTTTGTTTCCCCCCTCCCCTGTCTGCTCCTCTCTCCTGTCCTCCATCTGCGTCAGTTTCAAACACCCGTTGAAGAATTAGAGGCCGTTTCATCTCTCCGACTGGTAATTAGAGAGCATTCAGGTTTCACATTTTTTCCTTCTTCCGGTAAGTGAAGTGCAGAACGTGTCCCATTGCAGATCCGCATTAGTGGCCAGGCATTTTGGTGCCCTAGACATTTGAAGGCAACTTGCAGTTGGCAGAGTATAAATGAACGTGCCATCTCCTGGGTGTTCTACTACTCCTCAGGGCGGGGGAAAGGACCGAGGAGGTCACATCTGTGTGTGTTCTCTTATTAAGGTGTGGTGAAAGTAACCGAAGCATTCCTATTTGTATGTGTGTACATTTGCATATCCTGTGTTACGCCGATTAGTCATGCACAGCAGCACCTTCTCGGTGTTCCGGGCGGTGGAGAAAAGGACTGCCTTAAAGTCCAACTGCCCCCCCCCCCCCCCCCCCACCTGTATTGCCAACCAGATGGAAAATAAGGAGGGTGAGGTGATGTTGTCTGAGTAGATGCTCGTCGAAAACACCGTGTCAGACAGAGAGAGGCACTTCACTACTGCCGTTGGTTATTTTTTTATTGTGTGGAACTTGTTGTTTTTTTATGTCCTGGGAAAGGTAACACGCCAACTTTAAATGAAATCCCAAGTTCAAGAACATTGGGAAACGGCGGCATTTCAAAAAAAAAAAAAAAAGAAGTAAAAAACTCTAAAAGATGTGACCTCGTTTCACCTTTTTATTTTCGTCCGGGCATGCTAACGCGCTTCATCAGAGCATCCATCGCGCCAGCTGTTTTCTAAACTGTACCTCAGAATATTTTTTCTCCCTTTTTATAAATGCATTCCATGCAATTCTGCGTAATTTTACTTGACTGCAGATTTTTTAATACTGCACTGATGATCAAAATGACAGGCTACTTTGACACTGTCAAACTGAGAATCTGAGATCAATAAAAACCTTGTCTTGAATTCATCAATAGCCTTGGCCTAGGTTTGTGGAGACACACACATTGTACAATTTATAGTCCTAAAAAAGCTTCCCAGTTTCGCTGACTCGCCCAATGATACGCAGCTCACTCCCTGGCGATGCCCAATGCGCTCGTGCCAAAAGCCTACTTCTTTTCACGCAATAGGCCTATTTGGAAGTTGGTGAAAATATTTAGTCTTCACTTTTCAGCAAGGGCGATTTGCTTTCCAACCTGTGTTTTCTGGCTATTGTATTTTTTAATTTTTAATTTATTTTAAAAGCCTTGTTTTGTCTGCATGCTGTTCACTGACAGATTTTCTGCACGTTCCCGACTGTAGGCTATGTCTTATTGGCTGTACACACAATCCACAGCTCTGCATTTTTTTGAACAGACAGCAGTAATTCTGTAACTTTAGCAAATGTATTAACATTTATAAAGGGTGCTGTGATTCTATAAGAAAATACATGATAAAGTGTTGATGCGCGTAGGCCGACCAAACAGAATAATGATGATGTAAATCACATGTTAATCAAATGTTATGCTGAAGTGGTAGTAATGTTGATATTTAAACTAGGTACCTTGTATGTTTGGATACCGGGCGGGCGTAATCTCTGTACGGGGTAGACTGGGAAATGGGCACAACCGGTTGCACGCAAGCTCCGTACAGGGCAGTTGGCGAACTATATTACGATAAACTATATTATACCCTTATCTGTGCGCACGCTTGTTGACGGGTAAAGCACCAAACCAGGGGGGAGGTGTACCAATCAAACCCCCTCTCAAAACATACGAGGAGTATCCGTAGCTAACAAACAGAAAATCATTCAGGAGACATTGTGGTCCTGGTAATGGGGGTGGCTGACAGTAGTTCACCATTATCCAGATTTACGGCGAACAGTAGAGACAGAGTGGCGCTGATGCAGTGACCCTATATGACTCAGCCCCAGCCCTTTCTAGTGCTTGGTACCAGTCTACAGCAAACACCATTGTTTTTCAGCACTATCCTTCCCCCACCCATGTCCTCCTGCTCCTCTGCCTCGGCTTCTAAGTGCCTTTCTTCCTCAGCATCTCCCACAGTAAGAAGAAAAGACTGTCTTACAAATTTAGCAGAACGAAGAAGCGGCTAGGCCACAGGCACTGATTTTTTTATCCGCAACAAGTCAGTTTGCATCGATTTTTATCCGCAACAAGTCCGTTTGGTGGAAACACTCCACTTGTGGGACAATGTGCATATGTTCTTCGTGTAGATTTTTGAATATATTTTTGAATATATTTTTAGAATAATATCTGTCGCCAATTGGATAGAAACCTAGCTAATGACATGTATTGCTACAATAAAGGTTTAAGGAAATACAGGCAGGCACCACATTACTACAAGACAAAACGGCTCACTCAATGAAGCCCGCAGGTCTTGTAAGTATAAAAGCAAAGCTTTCATATAATAATAAAAAAGCTTGAAGGTAGTGGAATGGGATAATGTCTTAGTGTGGTGTGTGAAGAATCCTATACTTTAACTTGTTTGCGGTACAAATCACATTATTGTGGAAGCACCTCCTCTAAGAATATGAATTAGGCTGTTTGAGAAGGTTTGAATCCTAAGCAACCTGCCTACACATGGTTTGAAGTACAATAGACCAACATAGCTACTGTAGTAGGTCAAAGCTGTGTGCTGGAAAACCTTGGTAGAGCATGGGTGTGGGAGTGTGTGATTGCAGAGAGAAAAATTGCCTTTGTTGAGAAGACCTTGAGACAGCAGGGAAACACATGCTGAGTGTACAGAACATAAAAAACCCAGCAATGTTGCAGTTCTTGACTCACGCGGTGCACCTGGCACCTACTACCATCATTTTCAAACGCACTTAAATCTTTGTCTTGCCCAGTCACCCTCTGAATGGCACGCACACAATCCATGTCTCAATTGTCTCAAGGCTTAAAAATCCTTCTTTAATTAACCTGTCTCCTCCCCTTCATCTACACGGATTGAAGTGGATTTAACAAGTGACATCAAAAAGGGATCATAGCTTTCACCTGGATTCACCTGGTCAGACTGTCATTAAAAGTGCAGTTCCTAATGTTTTGTACATTGTGTACACTACCGGTCAAAAGTTTTAGAACAACGACTCATTCAAGGGTTTTTCTTTATTCTACTATTTACTACATTGTAGAATAATAGTGAATACATCAAAAGTATGAAATAACACATAAGTGAATCATGTAGTAACCAAAAGAAGTGTTAAACAAATCAATATATCTTTTATTTTTGAGATTCTTCAAATAGCCACCCTTTGCCTTGATGACAGCTTTGTACACTCTTGGTATTCTCTCAACCAGCTTCACCTGGAATGCTTTTCCAACAGTCTTGAAGGAGTTCCCACATATGCTGAGCACTTGTTGGCTGCTTTTCCTTCACTCTGCGGTCCGACTCATCCCAGAGCATTTGGTTGAGGTCGGGGGATTGTGGAGGCCAGGTCATCTGAAGCAGCACTCCATCACTCTCCTTGGTAAAATAGCCCTTACACAACCTGGAGGTGTGTTGGGTCATTGTCCTGTTGAAAAACAAATGATAGTCCCACTAAGCCCAAACCAGATGGGATGGTGTATTGCTGCAGAATACTGTGTTAGCCATGCTGGTTAAGTGTGCCTTCAATTCTAAATAAATCACAGTGTCATCAGCAAAGCACCATCACACCTCCTCCTCCATGCTTTACGTTGGGAACCACACATGCAGTGGTCATCCGTTCACCTACTCTGCGTCTCACAAAGACACGGCGGTTGGAACCAAAAATCTCCAATTTGGACTCCCAGACCAAAGGACAGATTTCCACTGATCTGATGTCCATTGCTCGTATTTCTTGGTCCAAGTATGTCTCTTCTTCTTATTGGTGTCCTTTAGTAGTGGTTTCTTTGCAGCAATTCCGACCATGAAGGCCTGATTCTCCTCTGAACAGTTGATGTTGGGATGTATCTGTTATTTGAACTCTGTGAAGCATTTAGTTAGGCTGCAATTTCTGAGGCTGGTAACACTAATGAACTTATCCTCTGCAGCAGAGGTAACTCTGGGTCTTCCTTTCCTGTGGCGGTCCTCATGAGAGCCAGTTTCATCATAGCGCTAGATGGATTTTGCGACTGCACTTCAAGAAACGTTCAAAGTTCTTGAAATTTTCCGTATTGACTGACCTTCATGTCTTATAGTAATGATGGACTGTCGTTTCTCTTTGCTTATTTGACCTGTTCTTGCCATAATATGGACTTGGTCTTTACAAAATAGGGCTATCTTCTGTATAACGCTCTCGGTAGCCGATGTGAGCAAGATCTTTAAACAGGTCAATATGTCTTCACTGACGTTTCCAACCTCTCCCTGACAGAGTCTGTAATACCTACATGTTTCAAGCAGACCACCATAGTCCCTGTGCCCAAGAACACTAAGGTAACCTGCCTAAAATGATTACCGGCCCGTAGCACTCAAATCTGTAGCCATGAAATACTTTTAAAGGCTGGTCATGGCTCACATCATCACATCATCCCAGACACCCTGAACCTACTCCAATTCGCATACCACCAGATCCACAGATGACGTAATCACTATTTCACTCCACACTGCCCTTTTCCACTTTGACAAAAGGAGCAACCCCCCACCCCCGGGCCTGATTTTTGTTCAGGGACACATTATTAAATTTCTGTATATAGCCTGTCTTAGCCTGTATATAGCCTGTCTTTTTACTGTTGTTTTATTTCTTTACTTACCTATTGTTCACCTAACACCTTTTTTGCACTATTGGTTAGAGCCTTTAATTAAGCATTTCACTATAAGTTCTACACCTGTTGTATTCGGCGCACGTGACAAATAAACTTTGATTTGATTTGACACGGTCTGCCACTGCGAGGACGATCAGCTGTCCGTCCTGTCTCCCTGTAGCGCAGTCTTAGGTGTCTCACAGTACGGACATTGCAATGTTTTGCCCTGGCCACATCTGCAGTCCTCATGCCTCCTTGCAGCATGCCTAAGGCACGTTCCCGCAGGTGAGCAGGGACCCTGGGCATCTTTCTTTTGGTGTTTTTCAGAGTCATTAGAAAGGCCTCTTTAGTGGCCCTGGTTTTCATAACTGTGACCTTAATTGCCTTAATTACCGTCTGTAAGCTTTTAGTGTCTTAACGATCGTTGCACAGGTGCGTGTTCATTAATGGTTCATTGAACAAGCATTGGAAACAGTGTTTAAACCCTTTACAATGAAGATCTGTAAAGTTATTTGGATTTTTACGATTTTTTTTTTGAAAGACAGGGTCCTGAAAAGGGAAGTTTCTTTTTTTGCAGAGTTTATTTTTGCCCAGTGTAGTTAGTTAAATAGTTAACCAAATAGCTATCCGGACTCTTTGCTTTGACCCTTTTTGCAGAAACTTTTGTGACTCGTCACATACACTGCTGCTACTGTTTATTATCTGTCACTTTATTCCTAGTTGTATGTGCATATACTGCATGGCCAAAAGTATGTGGATACCCCTTCAAATTAGTGGATTCAGCTATATCAGCCACACCCGTTGCTGACAGTTGTATAAAATCTAACATACAGCCATGCCATGATTTTGGAATGAGATGTTCGACAAGCAGGTGTCACATACCTTTGGCCATGTAGTGTATCTACCTCAATTACCCCTACACATCGACTTGGTACTGGTACCCCTTGTATATAGCCAAGTTATCGTTACTCATTGTGTATCTTTTATTACGTGTTTTACTTTTCTATAATTTCTCTATTTTCTTTCTCTCTGCATTGTTGGGAAGGCCCCGTAAGTAAGCATTTCACTGTTAGTCTACACCTGTAGTTTACAAAGCATGTGACAAATAAAATTTGATTTGATTTGAAATAACGAAACAGTATTTGGGGGGGGGGCATTAACTGTAGAGATCTGAATGACTCCATTCGTTGGTAAATGTGGGGGGTGGCTTTTTACAATGTGGGACCATCTAAATACAATTTAGATTTCATTTTATAAATGTAGAGACATTGAATGTAAAATGGAATCCTAGGGAGTTAGGATGGACAGAGTTGATTGGTTGACCTCCAAGACCAAATCTCTGTCTTTTCCTCCATCTGGGTTGGATATCATGCTGCTAAATGGTTCCAATTGGTTTAGGACAAGAAGCAGAACAGGGAAATGAAGCTGTTGTTCTTTACCAGCAGACTGCCAATGAGATTGGACTAATGATTGCCTGCAGCAGACTGACTATCTGGCAGATGTTGCCGGGGTTAAATTGCCTCGCATTATGCTTAATAGCGTCTCATTTAGGCCAGAGAGAATGATGGAAGAGCCTCTTCTGAGCCCACAGTCTTTCTCGTGAGCCTCCCATCACATGAGGTACTTCCTGGAAGCTCACCCACCTCAACCCTACTGAGGGCTGCCTCAAGGGCAGAAAGGAGACGGAGCAGGGCAGAGTGACAAATGCTTCTTGCACTTCAGACCCGCACTTAAGACTTATTGGACTCAATTCTAGTGCCACCATTTCCCAGAAAAGGAAGATTGCATCCAAGATTTTTGTTAACCTTCTGTACATTTTTTCTCCATCACTCTAATGGCTGTCACATAGTTTTATTACTTCCTGGTTCCAGAGATGGGAACAAGTCACAATTTTGCCAGTCATAAACAAGTCTCAAGTCTTAACCTTTGAGTCTCGAGTCAAGTCCCAAGTAATAATGGGCAAGTCTCAAGTAAAGTCCCTAGTTTCACAGCTCAGGTCAGTCCCTAATTTGGGGTTTTGAGTCCTCAAGTCAATGGTTAAGTGTTTATGCCAATTGCATTTCAATTACAATGCATCAGTACTCTACTGTACTCTACTTTTGTCTACTGTGTAGGGCTGGGAATTGCCAGGGACCTCACAATACGATAGTATCATGATATTTAGGTGCCAATACGATATGTATTGTGATTCTCACGATTCTATATGTATTGCGATTCGTTACTGTGATTTTATTGTGATTCAATGCTCCAAACATATTGCTCACCATAGAGAAAATGAGTTTTGATCAATCATGGAAATAAAAGTGCTGAAAACAAATGGGCTCCCTATTTAAAAAGAAGATGGAAAACAAGCTACACAAAAAGGTGCTATGTAGAACCTGAAAGGGTTCTTCGGCTGTCCCCATAGGATAACCCTTATTGGTTCCAGGTAAAACCCTTTTGGGTTCCATGTAGAGGGCTTTACATGGAACCCAAAAGGGTTCTTCATGAAACCAAAAAGGGTTATCCTATGTGTACTGCAAGAGAACCATTTTAGAACCGTCTTATGGCTGGGGGCAGTATTGTGTAGCTTGGATGAATAAGGTGCCCAGAGTAAACTGCCTGCTACTCAGGCCCAGAAGCTAAGATATGCATATTATTAGTATATTTTGATAGAAAACACTCTGAAGTTTCTAAAACTGTTTGAATGATGTCTGTGAGTATAACAGAACTCATATGGCAGGCAAAAACCTGAGAAAAATTCCAACCAAGAAGTGGGAAATCTGAGGTTTGTAGGTTTGCCTATCCAATATACACTGCTCAAAAAAACAAAGGGAACACTTAAACAACACAATGTAACTCCAAGTCAATCACACTTCTGTGAAATCAAACTGTCCACTTAGGAAGCAACACTGATTGAGAATAAATTTCACATGCTGTTGTGCAAATGGAATAGACAAAAGGTGGAAATTATAGGCAATTAGCAAGACACCCCCAATAAAGGAGTGGTTCTGCAGGTGGTGACCACAGACCACTTCTCAGTTCCTATGCTTCCTGGCTGATGTTTTGGTCACTGCTGGAGGTCATTTTGCAGGGCTCTGGCAGTGCTCCTCCTTGCACAAAGGCGGAGGTAGCGGTCCTGCTGCTGGGTTGTTGCCCTCCTACGGCCTCCTCCACGTCTCCTGATGTACTGGCCTGTCTCCTGGTAGCGCCTCCATGCTCTGGACACTACGCTGACAGACACAGCAAACCTTCTTGCCACAGCTCGCATTGATGTGCCGTCCTGGATGAGCTGCACTACCTGAGCCACTTGTGTGGGTTGTAGACTCCGTCTCATGCTACCACTAGAGTGAAAGCACCGCCAGCATTCAAAAGTGACCAAAACATCAGCCAGATGGCGCCCACACACACACTTAGCTATGGAAAAAAGTGGGAAAGCGTTGATTTCCCCATTTGCGATACATTTCCAGCTCCATCTCAGGCGGGAGAAGCTCTTGCTCGTTATGTGTGTCTGCTGCAATGCAAGAGGTGAGGATATTTCCAACATCTCTTTGGTGCTTGTTGCTGTCATTATGCCAATGGTCAAAATGGGGGCCAGAGGGGGATTTTCAGATCTTCTGAAGTTAATTTGGATTGAGCGTTAGATATGAGTAATTACAGAGAGGACTGCAGGCTAGATGGCTGACTGACTTGCTAGTCTATCCGAACTAGTGTCAGGACACTGAAATGGGGAAATACAGGCAACTGTCAAAATAAAGGAAACACCAACATCAAGTGTCTTAAGGGCGTTGGGCCACCACGAGCTGCCAGAACAGCTTCAATAGATTCTACAAGTGTCTAGAACACTATTGGAGAGATGGTGGTGGAAAACGCTGTCTCAGGCCCCGCTCCATAATCTCCCATAAGTGTTCGGTTGCGTTGAGATCTGGTGACTGACACACACACACACCATTTAAACCCCATATGCTCCTTTGAGAACCCTCTTTCGACATCACTGATATCTCTTCTAGCCATGGTAGCCAAAATAATGGGCAACTGGAAATGTTTATAAATGTCCCTTGTTGATGAGATGTTAATTGCTTAATTAACTCAGGATCCCACCTGTTTGGAAGCACCCGCTTTCAATATACTCTGTATCCATAATTTACTCATGTTTCTTCTATTTTGTGACCAACTTTAGCAATCCTCCTCTCTGTTAGTTTGATCTCGGCAACAGAAGCATGGCAGGGAAGGGGGTCTTCATGTCGGTAATGGTCTTGCAACCTTTGCTGAACGATTTCTCTTTGTGGAACGGTATGACCCAGCAGTATAGAGGGCATTCTGGGAGTCTATTGGCAGCATGCAAACGAAAGTGGTTGAAACTACTTTGAGGGTTGGAGGACAGGGAAAACCCCTTAGACATTTACATTGCATTTACATACTGTATGTGACTCACCACCTGGATTCGGTCTTATGTAGCACAATTTGAAATTGTGTTTTTTTTACATTATATAAAAGTAGAGACTCAGGGCTACAAAATGGTGTATCATACACTGCATTGTTGAGGAACAATGGGAAAGTAATTCTGCGTTGAAAGTTAATACACTTGTAAACTCACTTTTGAGAAAATGGCCTTTGAATGTTTTGGTATCTGCAGAAGAGCTCTTCTTTGTCTACACTCATTCAGCATTGTTCACACCCTCTTAAGCTTTAGCCCCACCCATCTCGTTTCGCCCTCGGAGCGTTCAGAGCACACTCTTGATTTTGTGTACATATGGATAACACGAAAACAGCCTAACAATTTTATTATGCTTTTTTTGCAGACGTTTACTGACACCTGCCAATTTCAACGCGTGTTGTCCACTTTAGCTTAAGACATGTAGCTACCTAGCTAGGTAAACAATGAACCTAGCTAGGTAAAGAACGTGTAAGATCACATAACGCTAGCTAACGAGCCAGCTAACGTTAGCTAGTTAAACAACAATGAACATAGTGCCAAATCATGTCGTTACTACGCTGCATGAATCTGCTGGGAGCTAACCATCCAGGTTCAATGTTAGCTAGCTAACATTAGGCTCTAACTAGCGATGCAAACAGCTCTGGGATACAAATAATAATGTCAGCTAGGGAGCCAGCCAGCTAGCTAGCTATAGCTAACAGTACACTTTAGCTTGAAATGAAACCACTTTCTGTCAAAATCATTCGGAAAATGTGGCTAGCTAATGCTGTATACAGCATCATGCATAATGTACGCGTCTCCCTGTCACGGATGCCATGCCACAGTTGCCCTTAGTTTGAAGATGTAATCTTGAGACAGGTGTTTTCTCCATCTCTTTAGCTATCATACTCTAGTTCCACTGATTTCAAAACTTGATCCTCCAGAAAGTGGAGAGTAACACTTATCTATGCAGCTCCACTACACAATACATTTTTTTTTTAAAGCAGCGTTTGACAGGATTACCCAACACAGACTGACCAGCTCAAATAGACAGAAACCTTCTAAACTCAGCCAAAAAAGCAACGTCCCTTTTTCAGGACCCTGTCTTTCAAAGATAATTTGTAAAAATCCAAATAACTTCACAGATCTTAATTGTAAAGGGTGTGAACACTGTTTCCCATGCTTGTTCAATGAACCATAAACAATTAATGAACATGCACCTGTGGAACGGTCGTTAAGACACTAACAGCTTACAGACGGTAGGCAATTAAGGTCACAGTTATGAAAACTTAGGACACTAAAGAGGCCTTTCTACTGACTCTGAAAAACAGCAAAAGAAAGATGCCCAGGGTCCCTGCTCATCTGCGTGAACGTGCCTTAGGCATGCTGCAAGGAGGCATGAGGACTGCAGATGTGGCCAGGGCAATAAATTGCAATGTCCATACTGTGAGACGCCTAAGACAGCGCTACAGGGAGACAGGACGGACAGTTGATCGTCCTCGCAGTGGCAGACCACGTGTAACAACACCTGCACAGGATCGATACATCCAAACATCACACCTGCGGGACAGGTACAGGATGGCAACAACATCTGCCCGAGTTACAACAGGAACGCACAATCCCTCCATCAGTGCTCAGACTGTAGGCTGACAGAGGCTGGACTGAGGGCTTGTATGCCTGTTGTAAGGCAGGTCCTCACCAGACATCACAGGCAACAACGTCGCCTATGGGCACAAACCCACCATCGCTGGACCAGACAGGATTGGCAAAAAGTTGCGGTTTTGTCTCACCAGCGGTGATGGTTGGATTCGCGTTTATCGTTGAAGGAATGAGCGTTACACCGAGGCCTGTACTCTGGAGCGGGATCGATTTGGAGGTGGAGGGTCCGTCATGGTCTGGGGCAGTGTGTCACAGCATCATCGGACTGAGCTTGTTGTCATTACAGGCAATCTCAACGCTGTGCCTTACATCCTCCTCCCTCATGTGGTACCCTTACTGCAGGCTCATCCTGACATGACCCTCCAGCATGACAATGCCACCAGCCATACTGCTCATTCTGTGCGTGATTTCCTGCGATACAGGAATGTCAGTGTTCTGCCATGGCCAGCGAAGAGCCTGGATCTCAATCCCATTGAACACGTCTGGGACCTGTTGGCAGGTGCCTTGGTGGAAGAGTGGGGTAACATGTCACAGCAAGAACTGGCAAATCTGGTGCAGTCCATGAGGAGGAGATGCACTGCAGTACTTAATGCAGCTGGTGGCCACACCAGATACTGACTGTTACTTTTGATTTTGACCCCCCCTTTGTTCAGGGACACATTATTCCATTTCTGTTAGTCACATGTCTGTGGAACTTGTTCAGTTTATGTCTCAGTTGTTGAATCTTGTTATGTTCATACAAATATTTACCTTTTTTTGCTGAGTTTATATGGCATACCAATCCGAACTCCTTTCTTAGCATGTCCAGCCCACTATCTCAGCCAATCATGGCTAGTGGGAAGGTTGCCGCTTTTTCTGTGGCTTAACCAACAAGGCTCGTAATTTAACAATTTTGTTCATATTTACAGATGGTATACAAGTTTGTTATTAAGGCACATGAAAGTTCACATGTTCCAGAAGGCATTTCTACCAAAAAACGCATTTTGTTTAATTTTTTAAATTTTTAAATAATGTTAAAATGGCTCTCCTGTGAAGTTGTGACTTGCGACATACGTATAGTTTCCTGAAACGGGTCACATTTACATATACATTGCAAGTATATGCTGTAGTCTGACTACTTGGCACGGTTTGGTAATGTTGACCCCATTTGAAGAAACCTTACTGAAGATTAAATCTATTATAGTGCCATTATAACCATTCATGACTTCTGCCTCTTGTTTCAAATAAGATACTTCTAGAATTGTTTGTGATAGTGCTTGATAGAACAATATTAATGTTTTTAAATGTGTAATTTCCTTGTGCAGCTAATCCCTTATTCCACATAGAGACATATTTTTATTCTGACAGGTGAATTATTGTAAATCTTAGCCTCACACCAAGCTTTAGTTTTTTTTCACACTCCTTGAAGACTTGAAGGCAGACTTTTATCTTCCTTCGCGTTTTTAGTTATTCGCACATCTGTACAACCACATGACGGCAAACTTCCATCATATTTTGAGCCTGTAATTAAATTATTCAAAAGCTGTCAAAGTACATTTCTCAGTATCATCAATCTGAATAAGTTCTAAGAAATCACCCCCCCCCCTTAAAAGAGTTAGATTCACTATTGTAAAGTGGTTGTTCCACTGGATATCATAAGGTGAATGCACCAATTTGTAAGTCGCTCTGGATAAGAGCGTCTGCTAAATGACTTAAATGTAAATGTAAATGTAAATCACGAAACATTAATATAAGATGTGCGTGAAGCATGGAATGAGTTCAACTCTCGTTCTTTATACAAATCCATATAGTTTACTTCTAATTTGACAGCAAAGAAAGATTGTCCACCGACACTCTCCTCATAGTATGAGTATAGTATGCGCTTGAGGAAATAGTTTAAAGGGTATAGGCCATGCAAATAAACAGCTGTTCCCTGGTCAAAAGCATTCATTTGTTAGGTTGCACAATCACCTGTACAAGATAAAACCATAGCACTTCTCAGCCAGAGCAAACCCACTGGGCACGGACATCAGTTCAACGTCTACTTTTGATTTACATTTGGTTGAGTTGTCAACTAACGTGAATTCAACGTGAAATTAATAGAACGTTTCACCATGTCATTGGATTTAGTTAAAAGTTGGGTAAAAAGAAGAAGACAAATGCCCGTACGTTTATGAGTTTTTACAAATCCTATTAGTTTTCCCACGTTGATTTAACGTCATCACGTAGATCCGTTTTCGTGGAAATGACATGGAAGCAACATTGATTCAACCAGTTTTAAACCAGTGGGAACAACCCCATTGCTGCAGGTCAGAATCAGTTGCCAGGGTTTGTTTTTGAAGGGCAGTTACTAGTCAGAGAGTATTTTATTTTTATTTGAACAGACACACTTTCATGGGTTACAGGCTGACTGCGCATGCTACTCCTATCATACTTGGAGGTTTTCCCTCCAATTCCAGACAGCTCAGCATGGGGTTATCAGAGGCAGCTTCATCTAATTCTCGGATGAGACTGGGCTGGGCTGTTCAAACCAGACATAAAGTGCATTGAAAGTGCACCTAAAGTAGTTGAAAGAACATTTGACCCAGGTCTGGAAAATGTCAAGGTCTTCTATTTTGTGAAATACATATTGTGATTTATTTTGTGTAAATGGGATTAGGAGAGAAACAGTTGGTCAAAATCCATTTGAGTCCCTCTCACATACACTCACTTTGAAAGGTTAGCGTCTTCTCACATTCCAAGAAATAAAGTTTGATGTATATCTTTGACCCAAACAATGAACTTATTGAAGCGACCTTGAGTCAGACACTCACACCACTTCCTCAATTGACTCTTGTGCATTTTAGCAGTTATATTTAGAATACTCTTAACTATCAGCTCTGTGCTGAATTGTCTTGTACCTCGTGTCTTATATTAAGTGACCAAAATCACATGCGCCTATTTTTTTCATCAGCACCATAATACACTTACGCATGGGATATTGAGAGTGTAAATAGAATGGGAACATGAGGCTACTTAGGCAAGTGCAAACGCCACTTTGTCTGTGTACTGTTGATTTGTGTTGGGATTGCCAATAGCTTACTGCTTTGGTATGACCAGAATTTGAACTCTGCCTTGCTCTGCTTCTTTGGCATAAAAGCTCAAAGACAGCAAGGAAGTGGTTGGAGCGAGAAGATCCCTCCAGTCCTGCTCCCTGTGACCTGTCCCATTCATCTCCTCTCCTAAAGCTGTCCAACTCACTGCCTGGCGGGGCCTCATTGTCACCATGGCAACCTCTACCGTAGGGCCTGCTCTGTGTTCCTGGAAAGAAATGGTCAGTGTGACTCAGCTGCCTCGCCGGGATGTTGGACCCTAGCTTAACCACTGTCACATATTACTCACAGAGAAGCACTTTGAAATGGAAAATATATGGAAACTGTTTGGGCAAGGAAGTTCTTCACCAAAAATGCGGCACCTTAGAATTATGTTACTCAGTTGCGGGACCCCTGCTTGCATTGTTTGCCTTCCAAAACCTTTTTCGGGTGGCTTTGTTTTGCATGACCTTGTCCAGGTACCCCACAGTGATCTAACGCTATGCGATCCCCATAGAGCTCTTTAATAATACTGAATTTAATGGTGCTACATATAGGATTTGCACACATCATTTTTGCATTAAATGATATTGTTTCACAGTAATACTTACCAGCCGGTGTACTGTTTGACTGTGATATTTGCCTTCTGAATTCTACCGCTGGAGTGGCATCTGTTGTCAATCTGGGAGCAAAACGAAAGTTACTTTCGGTTTAGGTCCACCAGCTTCCACAGTGGTTTTTGTGCACCAGCTTCAAACAGCTGTTAAAACTATATTTGTTGTTATTGGAAAGATATTTCACAGGAATTTAGATGGTACAATGATTCCCTTCACTATTCAGTGCTTGTTTTCTCACATAAACTGAAATTGAGCGAACAGTGTAGAATTTTTGCAACCAGGAAATTAGTGATTTCCACTAGATAACACAGCCCCAAAGTCAGAACAGCTTTCCCAGTTTGACAGCAGATGCCGGTCCGGCAGGATAAATCAATAGGCGAATATCACAGCCAATCAGAACACTGGTGGGTAAGTAATACTGTGAAACACTCATTCCACTATTCGCTACAGATACGCTACATGACCAAAAGTATGTGGACACCTGCTCGTCGAACATCTCATTCCAAAGTCATGGACATTAATATGGAGTTGGTCCCCCTTTTGCTGCTATAACAATCTCCACTCTTCTGGGAAAGCTTTCTTCTAGATGTTGGAACATTGCTGCAGGGACTTGCTTCCATTCAGCCACAAGAGCATTAATGAAGTTGGGCGATTAGGCCTAGCTTGCAGTCTGCTTTCCAATTCATCCCAAAGGTGTTTGATGGGGTTGAGGTCAGGGCTCTGTGCAGACCAGTCAAGTTCTTCCACACCGATCTCAACGAACCATTTTTCTATGGACCTAGCTTTGTGCACAGGTGCATTGTCATGCTGAAACAGGAAAGGGCCTTCCCCACACTGTTGCCACAAAGTTGGAAGCACAGAATTGTGTTAAGATTTCCCTTCACTGGGAAAGGGAAATAGCCTGAACCATCAAAAATAGCCCCAGACCATTATTCCTCCTCCACTTAACTTTACAATTGGCATTATGCAAAAAAGATTCGTCCGTCAGACTGCCAGTTGATGAAGCACGATTCATCACTCCAAAGAACGCGTTTTCACTGCTCCAGAGTCCAACGGAGGCAAGCTTTACACCACCCCAGCCGAAAGTTGGCATTGCGCATAGTGATCTTAGGCTTGTGTGTGGCTACTTGGCCATGGAAACCCATTTCATTAAGCTCCCTACAAACAGTTATTATGCTGACGTTGCTTCCAGAGACAGTTTGGAACTTGGTAGTGAGTGTTGCAACGGAGGACAGACAATGTTTTACACACTACGTGGTGGTCCTGTTCGGTGAGCTTGTGTGGCTTACCACTTCGCGGCCGAGCCGCTGTTGCTCCTAGACGTTTACACTTCACAAATAACAGCACCTACAGTTGACCGTGGTAGCTCTAGCAGGGCAGAAATGTAAAAAAAAAAATTGGGGGGAAAGGTGGCATCCTTTTGACGGTGCCACGTTGAAAGTGACTGAGCCATTCTATTGCCAATGTTTGTCTATGGAGATTGCATGGCTTTGTGCTGGATGTTATACACCTGTCAGCAACGAGTGTGGCTGAAATAGCTGAATCAGCTCATTTGAAGGGGTCCCCACATGCTTTTGTGTACATATATAGTGTATGTATATTATGGACATTTTCTGAAATTACAATGCCATTTTTTGTGGAAAATCCTGTGTTGCACTTTCAACATATTCTTGAATTTTTTGTTTTTCAGTTCATAGCACAGTAACTGTGATAGGCTTGTACGGAGAGACGATCGAAGTGCCGTGCAATAATGGAGCTGCCAAGCCAGAGGAGCTTATCTTCACTAAATGGAAATATGTAAGTAGTATTTTTACTGTCATTTGTCTCCCATTGTCTGTTCCAGACAGAGTTGTAGTTGGAGACTAATCATCAAAAAGTTGAAGTCAAACAAACTGTTTCATCATAGTTTCATCATAGCTCTTGATGGTTTTGCGACTGTACTTGAAGAAACTTTCAAAGTTCTTGACATTTTCTAGATTGACTGACCTTCTTGTCTTAAAGTAATGATGGACTGTCGTTTCTCTTTGCTTATTTGAGCTGTTCTTGCCATAATATGGACTTGGTCTTGTACCAAATAGGGCTATCTTCTGTATACTACCCCTACCTTGTCACAACACAACTGATTGGCTCAAATGCATTAAGAAGGCAAGAAATTCCACAAATTACCTTTTAAAAAGGCACACCTGTTAATTGAAATGCATTCCAGGTGACTACCTCATGAAGCTGGTTGAGAGAATGCCAAGAGTGTGCAAAGCTGTCATCAAGGCAAAGGGTGGCTACTTTGAATAATCTGAAATATATTTTTATGTGTTTAACACTTTTTTGGTTAATACATGATTCTATATGGGTTATTTTATAGTTTTGATCTCTTCGCTATTATTCAACAATGTAGAAAATAGTAAAAATAAAAATAAAAATAGAATGAGTAGGTGTGTCCAAACCTTTGACTGCTACTGTACATAAAATAAATTAAAACAATTACAGTGAAGGATACTCTTGACTCAAGGTCAACACATCTGTCTGTACAAATCTGGCTCAAGATGAAAGTGTCTGATGAATTGCTGAAGTCTGACCGTGAAACTTAACGTGACGGTCCCCTGTGGCTTTGCTCAAATCAGAAGATGGATGACGGCAACTCCGGAGACCTCCTGGTCAAGCAGGCGCACAAGGAGGAGGCCCAGATCCAGGCCATGGACGGCTACAAGGACCGAGTGAGCATCGCGGCCAACTCCAGCCTCATGATCCAGGGGGGTTCCCTGGTGGACCAGAGGACCTTCACCTGCATGGTTGTGTACGGCTCCAACCTGGACGAGCACCCTGTCGACGTCTTGGTCCACAGTAAGTAGTAGCTACATCTGGGTTATGTTCATTAGGTACAGAAAAAAATGGATGTATCTTAAAGCTTCCACTTGTTGTCAGAGTGCTCGTGAGGAGCTTGAGAAGCCTTTGAAAAGATTCCAAATAGTGGGTGGATTGAAATCAACGTTTAATTTCAGACCTAAAGGGGAAGCTGTGACGACACTTAATGTAAAAACATGTCTCCCTAGACACTGGATGACATATTCAAAGTCTAGAAAAGTTACAAACTTTTGGATGGAGATGCACAGGTACAAGGTTTCGCTTCACTGCGACAACCTTGTTCTCCCCTGGGAGGTCACTTCCGCCTTCGGGGATAGCCTATAGGTGCAGGCGGAAAAACCAAATATATGATCCCGATCGAAACATTGTCTTATGTGTGTGTCTCAGTGAATCACAGGGGAGCATTACAGAGTTACGGACATTACTTTTTTCAAGGGAACCCTCAGGCCTGGTTTCATGGGGTATGTCAGACACCACCCTGAAGGCAGGATGAGAGTGTATAGATGGATTTATTTCCATAGAGAAAATAGTACTAATTCTACGCAACTTGTTGTCATGTCGCCATATTGCCAACCAACCATAAGTCCAGCCTACGTCATCCACTCATAACACTATGTAGTGGTATTACTGGTTAAATTTGAGCATTGAGTAGAGCATTTACATTATTCACGGGTTTATTGTTTATCGTTTTTGCAGAGAAGCCGTTGCCACCACAGATAAAAGACAAAGCCAAAGAGCTGGAGAACGGCAAACTGACGTCGGTAAGTAGAACACATTTAACACAGAACATAGCGGACTTCTGCCCCAACTCACCAACTATAAATACTGAACAAAAATATTAACGCAACATTAAAAGTGTTGGTTTCATGAGCTGAAATAAAAGATCCCAGAAATGTTCCATACGCACAAAGTTGTTTTATTGAATTTGGCAATACGTCCAACCGGCCTCACAACTGCAGACCACGTGAAACCCACGCCAGCCCAGGGACCTCCACATTCAGCTTTTTCACCTACGGGAAGAATTCTCACTGATGAAACTGGGTTTGCACAACCGAAAAATGTCTACACAAACTGTAATGTGTGCTCTCCGTCTGTTCTTGATCAGTACCCTTGCTGCAGTATTCTGTATGTTTTGCAGTTGACCAATGGCTTTCTCGAGTAGACCAGACAGGAGAGCATTACAGTAGTCAAGCCTGCTGTAATAAAAGCATGGAGGAGTTTCTCTGTATCAGCATGAGAGAGAAACGGCCGCACCTTGGCAATGTTTCTCAGGTGGTAAAAAGCTATTTTGGTCACATTCCTAATGTGTGATTTGAAATGTAGTTCATGTTCTAAAGTAACACCTAGGTGTTTTACCTGGTGTTTTATCTTTATTGCCCGTGAATTAAAATGTGCTGCCAGATTCTCTCTCTGTGCTTTGGCTCCAACAATAAGTTCCTCGGTCTTGTCTTGATTTAGCTGGAGGAAGTTGTGAGCCATCTATGTATTTAAGTCACTAATACAGTCTAATAATTTATCCGTGGAGCTAAAATCCTCAGGGGACACAGAAACGCAAAGATGTATATCATCTGCGTAGCAGTGAAACTCAATGCTGTGCTTTCTGATAACGCTGCCAAGGGGTAACATATAGAAACTGAACAGTGCCGGAACCAAAATCGAACGTTGAGGAATGCCACATGTGATATGTATTTTCTTTGAGTTATGTTCACCAAAGGTGACAAAAAACTCAACCTGGGTCCTAAACCAATTTAGACCAACCCACCTCTCCAGTCTGTCCAGACGGACATCATGGTCAACAGTGTCGAATACAGCACAAGGACATAGAGCTGTTTGGCATCTGTGCTTGCTTTAAGATAATTTACCACTTTAACTAAGGCTGTCTCTGTGCTGTGGTGGGCCTGAAAACCAGATTGGGAATAAAAAATAAAAAAATACAGTTGGCACTTAAAAAATAATTTTGCTGTATGAAAACCAATTTCTCCAGAATTTTGCTTAAGAATGGAAGGTTGGAGATTGGCTGAAAATTGCTAAGAGCTGAAGAATCTAGATTAGTTTTCTTCAAAAGGGGTTTCAAGTCAGCAGTTTTTAGTGCTGTGGGCAACGTGCCTGTGAACAGGGAATGATTAGCAATAGCTTGCACTTATTTAGATATGTAATTAAAAACTGTTTTGAAGAAGGTGGTGGGGATAGGATCGAGAAGGCAGTTAGAAGGCTTAAGTTGTGAATGTGATACTTTTCCTAACATGTCTGTGTCAACCAGGGAAAATAAATCCATAGCGCCTTTGCGTGGTAGGCTGGGGCACATAGCATCAAACTTCTCATCGGGTCTCGCTTGACTGATAATATAATGTTTGTTATCTTATCTCTGAAATATGGGGTAGGATTTATCAGATCGTCAATGGTGGAGAAGAGCGCTCTCAAATTATTCTGATTAATAGTGAACAAGTTAGTCAAATGAGCCTGTCTGGCATTTCTAATTGCCTTGTTATACATGCCAAGTTGCTCTCTCAGAATATGATAATGGTCCTGCAACTTTGACTCTATCCACTTCCGCTCTGTCTTGCCATTCATCCGCCGCCATCATCTCATGTTTCAGCATGATAATGCACGGAAAATGGCCCAGTTTTTAGCATGGCCTACATACTCACAAGGCATGTCACCCATTGAGCAATCAATCAACTTTATTTATAAAGCCCTTTTTACATCAGCCGATGTCACAAAGTGCTGTACAGAAACCCAGCCTAAAACCCCAAACAGCAAGCAATGCAGATGTAGAAGCACAGGGGCTAGTAAAAACTCCCTAGAAAGGCCAGAACCTAGGAAGAAACCTAGAGAGGAACTGGCTCTGAGGGGTGGCCAGTCCTCTTTTGGCTGTGCCGGGTGGAGCTTATAACAGAACATGGCCAAGATGTTCAAACGTTCATAGTTGACCAGCAGGGTCAGATAATAATAATCAGTGGTTGTAGAGGGTGCAACAGGTCAGCACCTCAGGAGTACACGTAAGTTGGTTTTTCATAGCCGATCATTCAGAGTTAGAGACAGCAGGTGCGGTAGAGAGAGAGTCCAAAACATCAGGTCCGGGACAAGGTAGCACGTCCAGTGAACAGGTCAGGGTTCCATAGCCGCAGTCAGAACAGTTGAAACTGGAGCAGCAGCACGACCAGGTGGACTGGGGACAGCAAGGAGTCATCAGGCCAGGTAGTCCTGAGGCATGGTCCTAGGGCTCAGATCCTCCGAGAGAAGAGAGAATTAGAGAGAGAAAAAAAGAGAGAATTAGAGGGAGCATACTTAAATTCACACAGGACACCGGATAAGACATGAGAAATATTCCAGATATAACAGACTGACCCTAGTCCCCCGACACATAAACTATTGCAGCATAAATACTGGAGGCTGAGACAGGAGGGGTTGGGATACACTGTGGCCCCATCGAATGATACCCTCGGACATGGCCAAAGGCAGGATATAACCCCACCCACTTTGCCAAGGCACAGCCCCCACACCACATGAAGAATATCTTCAACCACCAACCTACTATTCTGAGACAAGGCAGAGAATAGCACACGAAGACCTACCCCACACAAAAACGAGGGGGGCGCCAACCCAGACAGGAAGATCATGTCAGTGACTCAACCCACTCAAGTGACGCACCCCTCTAGGGATGGCATGGAAGAGCACCAGTAAGCCAGTGACTCAGCCCCCATAATAGGGTTAGAGGCAGAGAATCTCAGTGGAGAGAGGGGAACTGGCCAGGCAGAGACAGCAAGGGCGGTTCGTCGCTCCAGTGCCTTTCCATTCACCTTCACACCCCTGGGCCAGACTACACTCCTACTGAAGAGATGAGTCTTCAATAAAGACTTAAAGGTTGAGACCGAGTCTGCGTCTCACATGGATAGGCAGGCCATTCCATAAAAATGTAGCTCTATAGGAGAAAGCCCTGCCTCCAGCTATTTGCTTAGAAATTCTAGGGACAGTAAGGAGGCCTGCGTCTTGTGACCGTAGCGTATGTGTAGGTATGTACGGCAGGACGAAATCGGAAAGATAGGTAGGAGCAAGCCCATGTAATGCTTTGTAGGTTAGCAATAAAACCTTGACATCAGCCCTCAGCAGGAAGCCATTGTAGAGAGGCTAGCACTGGAGTAATATGATCTAATCTTTTGGTTCAAGTCAAGATTCTAGCAGCCGTGTTTAGCACTAACTGAAGTTTATTTAGTGCTTTATCCGGGTAACCGGAAAGTAGAGCATTGCAGTTAGTCTAATCTAGAAGTGACAAAAGCATGGATTAATTATTCTGCATCATTTTTTGACAGATTTTTGCAATGTTACGAAGATGGAAAAAAGCTGTCCTTGAAATATTCTTGATATGTTCGTCAAAAGAGAGATTAGGGTCCAGAGTAGCGCCAAGGTTTTATTGGAGATGACTGTACAACCATCAAGATTAATTGTCAGATTCAACAGAAGATCTCTTTGTTTCTTGGGACCTAGAACAAGCATCTCTGTTTTGTCCAAGTTTAAAAGTAGAACATTTTCCGCCATCCACTTCCTTATGTTTGAACACAGGCTTCCAGGGAGGGCAATTTTGGGGCTTTCATTGAAATGTACAGCTGTGTATCATCCACATAGCAGTGAAAGTTAACATTATGTTTCTGAATGACATCACCAAGAGGTAAAATATATATTGAAAACAATAGTGGTCCTAAAACGGAACCTTGAGGAACACTGAAATTTACAGTTGATTTGTCAGAAGACAAACCATCCACAGAGAAACTATATCTTTCCGACAGATAAGATCTAAACCAGGCCGGAACTTGTCCGTGTAGACCAATTTGGGTTTCCAATCTCTCCAAAAGAATGTGATTATCAATGGTATCAAAAATCAGCACTAAGGTCTAGGAGCACGAGGACAGATGCAGAACCCTGGTCTGATGCCATTAAAAGGTCATTTACCACCTTCACAAGTGCAGTCTCAGTGCTATGATGGGGTCTAAAACCAGACTGAAGCATTTCGTATACATTGTTTGTCTTCAGGAAGGCAGTGAGTTGCTGCGCAACAGCTTTTTCTAAAAGTTTTGAGAGGAATGGAAGATTTGATATAGGCCAATAGTTTTTCATATTTTCTGGGTCAAGGTTTGGCTTTTTCAGGAGAGGCTTTATTACTGACACTTTTAGTGAGTTTGGTACACATCCGGTGGATAGAGAGCCATTTATTATATTCAACATAGGATGGCCAAGCACAGGAAGCAGCTCTTTCAGTAGTTTAGTTGGAATAGGGTCAAGTATGCAGCTTGAAGGTTTAGAGGCCAAGACTATTTTCATCAATGTGTCAAGAGATATAGTAATAAAAAACTTGAGTGTCCCTTGATCCTAGGTCCTGGCAGTGTTGTGCAGACTCAGGACAACTGAGCTTTGGAGAAATACGCAGATTTAAAGAGGAGTCCGTAATTTTCTTTCTAATCATCATGATCTTTTCGTCAAAGAAGTTCATGAATTTAACACTGCTGAAGTGAAAGCCACCCTCTCTTGGGGAATGCTGCTTTTTAGTTAGCTTTCCGACAGTGTCAAAAATACATTTGGGATTGTTCTTATTCTCCTCAATTAAGTTGGAAAAATAGGATGATCGAGCAGCGGTGAGGGCTCTTCGATACTGCACGGTACTGTCTTTCCAAGCTAGTCGGAAGACTTCCAGTTCGGTGTAGCGCCATTTCCGTTCCAATTTTCTGGAAGCTTGCTTCTGGGCTCTGGTATTTTCTGTGTACCAGGGAGCTAGTTTCTTATGCCAAATTGTTTTTTGTTTTTAGGTGTGCGACTGCATCTAGGGTATTACGCAAGGTTAAATTGAGTTCCTCAGTTAGATGGTTAACAGATTTTTGTACTCTGATGTCCTTGGGTAGGTGGAGGGAGTCTGGACGGGCATCTAGGAATCTTTGGGTTGTCCGAGAATTTATAGCACAGCTTTTGATGATCCTTGGTTGAGGTCTGAGCAGATTATTTGTTGCAATTGCAAACGTAATAAAATGGTGGTCGATAGTCCAGGATTATGAGGAAAAACATTAAGATCCACAATATTTATTCCACGGGACAATACTAGATCCAGAGTATGATTGTGGCAGTGAGTAGGTCCGGTGACATTTTGGACAAAACCCACTGAGTCGATGATGGCTCCGAAAGCCTTTTGGAGTGGGTCTGTGGACTTTTCCATGTGGAAAAGTAGAATATTATCTGCCATGACTACAAAGTCCGATAGGAATTCAGGGAACTCAGTGAGGAACGCTGGATACGGCCCAGGAGGCCTATAAACAGCAGCTATAAAAAGTGAATGAGTAGAATGCATAAGTTTCATGACTAGAAGCTCAAAAGACGAAAACGCAGTCATTTAAAAAAATTTTTTTTATTGAAATTTGCTATCATAAATGTTAGCAACATCGCCTTTGCGGGATGCACGGGGGATATGGTCTCCTGGTGTAACCAAGAGGAGAGGCCTCATTTAACACAGTCAATTCAACAGGCTTAAGCAATGTTTCAGTCAGTCCAATCACATCAAGATTATGATCAGTGATTAGTTCATTGACTATAACTGCCTTGGAAGTGAGGGATCTAACATTACGTAGCCCTATTTTCAGATGTGCCATATCACAATCTCTTTCAATAATGACAGGAATGGAGGAGGTCTTTATTCCAGTGAGATTGCTAAGGCAAACACCGCCATGTTTAGTTTTGCCCAACCTAGATCGAGGCACAGACACGGTCTCAATGGGGATAGCTGAGTTGACTACACTGAGTATGCTAGTAGCAGACTCCACTAAGCTGGCAGCAGGCTATCTCATTGTGGAGCTAGGGGAGTTAGAGCCCTGTCTATGTTCATAGATAAGATGAGAGCAACCTTCCAGCTAGGATGGAGTCCGTCACTCCTCAACAGGCCAGGCTTGGTCCTATTTGTGGGAAAGAGAAAGAGGGCCAATTATCTACAAATTCTATATTTTGGGAGGGGCAGAAAACTGTTTTCAACCAGCGATTGAGTTGTGAGACTCTGCTGTAGAGCTCATCACTCCCCCTAACTGGGAGGGGGCCAGAGACAATTACTCGATGCCGACACATCTTTCTAGCTGATTTACACGCTGAAGCTATGTTGCGCTTGGTGACCTCTGACTGTTTCATCCTAACATCGTTGGTGCCAATGTGGATAACAATATCCCTATACTCGCCAGTTTTAGCCTTAGCCAGCACCATCTTCAGATTAGCCTTAATGTCGGTAGCCATGCCCCCTGGTAAACAGTGTATGATCGCTGCATGATTCGTTTTAAGTCTAATACTGCGGGTAATGGAGTCACCAATGACTAGGGTGTTCAATTTGTCAGAGCTAATGGTGGGAGGCTCAGACCCCGTAACGGGGGGAGAGACCAGAGAAGACTCGGACTCTGACTCCGACTCATTGCTTAATGGGGAGAACCGGTTGAAAGTCGGCTGAATGAGCGACTCCGGTTAAGCATTCCTACAGCATTTCCTTCCAGAAGCCATGAGAAAGTTGTCTGGCTGCGGGGACCGTGCGAGGGGATTTATACTACTATCTGTACTGATGGCACAGATGCTGTTTCATCCTTTCCTACACTTAAATTGCCCTTGCCTAATGATTGCGTCTGAAGCTGGGCTTGTAGCACAGCTATCCTCACCGTAAGGCGGTCGTTCTCCTGTATATTATGAGTACAGCGACTGCAATTAGAAGGCATAATGTTAATGTTACTACTTAGCTTCGGCTGGTGGAGGTCGTGTAGAACCATGTCCAGATAAAGCGTCCGGGGTGAAAAAGTTGAATGAAAAAGGTTGAGCGAGGGGAAAAATAAAAAATATAAAACAATTATTAAAAAGTTAAAACCGTAAAGTTGGCAGGTAGCAAAGAAACGTTAGCAACAAACCGCACAGCAGCACGTAAACAAGTCTACAAGTTGTGACCTGAAATGACAGAGACAGGAACACAATGGTGAGGCAGCAATTACACTTCCTGCAATTCTAGGACGAGCATGTTTGTGATGCTCTGGATTGACGTGTACAACAGCGTGTTCCAGTTCCTGCCAATATCCAGCAACTTCGCACAGACATTGAAGAGGAGTGGGACAACATTCCTCAGGCCACAATCAACAGCCTGATTAACTCTATGCAAAGGAGATGCGTCGCACTGAATGAGGCAAATGGTGGTCACACCAGATACTGACTGGTTTTCTGATCCACGCCCCTACCTTTATTTTTAAGGTATCTGTGACCAACAGACGCATATCTGTATTCCCAGTCATATGAAATCCATAGATTAGGTCCTAATTTATTTATTTCAATTTACAGTTTTTCCTTGTATGGACTGTAACTCAGTCAAATCTTTGAAATTGTTGCATGTCGCGTTTTATTTTTGTTCAGTGTAGATGGAAACATTTGGGAGGCAATCCACCAGAATGCAATGTACATTTAATATGGATCTCGAGTCGCCTTTTTTATTACTCTTCTCGCCTAACAAGTGAAACATTATTGAAGAGCTTGAGGCACTTTTGGTCTGTGCTTGTGAGAGAGGGAGAGCGAGAAGGACGTCTACTCTGATCACCCCGTGAAAGAGATGAGGTGAGGCATGCGTGGTGAGGCATGCGCGGTTCATACGCCAATCTAATTGCAGAAGTTAGAGTAAAAATATGACTTTGAATGATGTGGAAATAGGTACTGTACTTCGCAACGCCTTAATAAACAAGGTTGTCCTTTTGCCTAAGAAACTAGAGTGCCAGAAGAACGGAATGAAATTGTAGTGCCTCGTTACTATGTCTGATAATAGATATTATTATGATTTGCGTGTGTGCATGTGCCTGTGAGATTTGTGTCTGGTTTCAGTGGTGTTGGAAGTTTCCATTTGGTTGTGGAGGCTTACTGGTTCCAGACTCTTTTTCGTTGTAGTTCTTTTAGTGCTTATATCTACTTGTTGTAGTGTTTGTATTAGCAGAGACTGAGGGACGGTATCCAAGGAGAGGAAAAGGTGAAGGGTGGGGGTGACTCTGTTTTGAGAAAACACCCACTGAGGTATGTCATGTTCAAAGGGCTCTCTCTCTCTCTCTCTCTCTCTCTCTCGCGCTCTTTTTCTTTCACTTGCTTTCACACTCTCGTTCTCTCTCTCTCTCTAACATGCACATGCATACGGAATGGAGCGCCTTCTCAGACAGCTTACTTCGAGAGCAGTGAGTCACTTCAAAGCCAAAACATTCCAGTTTATATACAGTGTGTGTGTGTGTGTGTGTGTGTGTGTGTGTGTGTGTGTGTGTGTGTGTGTGTGTGTGTGTGTGTGTGTGTGTGTGTGTCATCAAAAGATGACTGCCATGTGAGGGTTCATAGCCTCGACTTATTGCTGTCTAAAAATGGTATCCGAATGTCACAGAAGATGGAGATCCCCACTGCCCTGTGTAAAGTCTGTTATTTGTTAGTGTCTGGTTTGTGTGAGTGTGGGTTTCTTTAGGACAGACAGTCACCATTAATGAAGTTGTGAATAGCAGCTCTGCCACCAATGGTTTGTAGCCAAGTGAACCACTTAAGAGCTCCCACGGGAAGACTAGCCCCTGCAATAGGCAGCACTGTGGGAGTGTGGCATGATGTATTGTAGCTGGATTATTTCCTAGGGCCTCGTCCATTATCTGATGCAGACGGCCCGCCCAGAGGGCCCCCCGCTTCCATCCTTCTGCCTCGCTCCTCTGGAGGAGGGTTCAGTTCCTCATGCCACCCCACACGCCCGAAACTATGCGTCATCCGACATACCTACACTGCCTGTGGCTCGCACAGCCTGCAAATACTCCTCAACCCACTTTGAGCTTTATCCCCCTGCCTAGCGGATGCATACACACACACACATACACACACGGTTGCCTGCACATCACCTAATCGTGTCACATCTTTATTGATGAGGCTCACGCTTTTCCTGTGATGGACTTTTTGCGCTTTCATTTTTCTCCATCCGATCCAGGTTGGCAGTGTTTTGTTGGGGATGCGTTGCTAAAATATGGCCTCCGCCATATTAGATCAGTCCGACAGGCCACTTTCTTTCAAATGGAATGTAATAGTCGATCGAAAAAGGTAAGCACAGCCTTATGTTGTCATGATAACGATAAGGATTGTTATTGTAGATATACAGTGAGCTCCAAAGTATTGGGGCAGTGACCATTTGTTTTGGAGTTGTCAGCTTTAATTTGAAGTTATTGTCTTCCATCGGATGAACCGTTTAGAAATTACAGCACTTTTTGCACATCATCCCCCCATTTTAAGGGCCCACTTATATGTGTATTAAAGTAGTAAAAAGTGCATATATCGTAAGTAAAAAATGCTAATCTCCCCTTGTTGAGATGTTAGCATGTCTTGGGCTATGATATTTGTTGCTTCTGACTTTCTCACTCATTATTATTCACGATTCATTTAGGATTATCCGTAATCATGGTAGCATCCACGTTAATGTAGAAGTGTTTAGAAACATATTCATATTTACAATTAAAGTGACTCAAAAATGGCACAAAATATTATTTAACATTCTATTCTATTGGGCACAAAATAATCTGAAACACAACCAAAACAAACATTTTTAGAGTAACAAGCTTGATGCGTGCTATCAATATGGGATCAAATACTTTACTTTTTATTACACATATAAGTGAATTTGTCTCAATACACTAAAAGAGCTGTAATTTCTAAGCGGTTCGCCCGATATGGATGAAAAAATCCTCAAATTAAAGCTGACAGTCTGCACTTTAATGAGTGGCGCAGCTGTCTAAGGCACTGCATCTCAGTGCTAGAGGTGTCACTACAGACCCTAGTTTGATTCCAAGCTGTATAACAACCATATAACGTGGATAGAATCTGGCTATCTGGAACAATGACTCAGCTTTTATCAGTGCGGTAGGAAATGACACATGAAACCAGTATTTAAAGGGCACTAGTCTCCTTTGTTCTCTCGGTTTCTCTATCCACGCCCCTGAATGTGGTTTACGCTGACCGTCATACAGTAACCACTCCAGGAAAAGAGATTCTGCAATGAACTCTCAGCGCATCCATATATAGACTGTACACTTACATTTTAGTCTCTTAGGGCTGGTTCCCATGGCACACATTTAGCCTTGTCCTGGATTAAAAAGCATTCTCAATCTCCAAAAAATCTCCAAAATAACAGATTAATCTGTGTCTAGGGAACCCGTTCTTAATAATGGAGCTGCTTTTGGTTTGATTTGTTGTGTTGTTTTTTTGTCTCTTTCAGCTAGGCGTGTGTATGGCCGCAGATGCAAACCCCGCCGCCGTGATCATGTGGTCCAAAAACGGCAAGCTGCTGGCGGCTGATGGAAAGAGTATGTCATCACATCTTGTCCCACCAACAGCCGCACAAACAGTTCAACAACAGTCAGACAACAGTCTTTAAATCTTTGTTTTCATTTCATCAACTTCCTACTTGTGACACCTTTTGCTAGATTTATGTAAAAATATCCACAGGGGCTGATTTGCTTGATCCTTTCTTGCTGCAGCTTTCTGCTCCTCTGATTGTAGTATCTTTAACACATATGTTTAACCTTCCAATTATTTCTGGTACCAGTGTGACCTAAATAATTATCGCCCCATTTTCCAAACTCTCTTGCCCAGTAAAGATTCTAGAATCCTTGGTAAATACTTAACTTAGATCCTTTTTAACTACGAAATGTATTCTAAATGTACACCAGTCAGGTTTCAGACCATTTCATAGCACCATCTCTGCTACTTTTTTGGTTTTAAATTATGTTCTTAATTGTTTGGATGAGAAGAATCACTGTGCAGCCCTTTTTATTGACCTGTCTAAAGCCTTCGACTCTGTGGATCACAAATGACTTAATTCTGGACAAAACAAAGGGTGTCCTACAGGGATGTGGTGTATGTTATTGCCCCCACAGCTGACCAGGCTCTGTCAAAGCCTGTTGAACTGAAATTGGTACTTAATGCAGGTAAATGAAGTATATGTTATTTTTCAAATCACAAACATTTATCTGATGATTTATGCATACAGTGCTTTCAGAAAGTATTCACACCCATTTACTTTTTCAAAATGGTGTTGTGTTACAGCCTGAATTTAAAATTTATTAAATTTCAATTTTCTTGTCACTGGCCTACACACAATACCCCACCCCATAATGTCAAACTGGAATCATGTTTTTAGAAACTTTAAATAATTCATCACAAATGAAAAGCTGACATGTCTTGAGTCAATAAGTATTCAATCCCTTTGTTATGGCATGCATAAATAATTTCAGGACAAAAAATTTAAATAGCTTGCATGGACTCACTGTGTGCTATAATAGTGTTTTAACATATTCAATTATCTGTAAGGTCCATCAGTCGAGCAGTGAATTTCAAACACAGATTCAGAGAGGTAAAAAAAATGTTTTACAAAAAAAACAGACATTGAATAAACCTTTGAGCATGGTGAAGTTATTAATTTCACTTTGGATGGTGTATCAATACACCCATTCACTACAAAGATATAGGCGTCCTTCCTAACTCAGTTGCCGGAGAGAAAGGAAACCGCTCAGGGACTTCACCATGAGGCCAATGCTGACTTTAAAAAAGTTACAGAGTTCAATAGCTGTGATAAGAGAAAACTGAGGATGGATCAACAACGTTGTAGTTACTCAATACTAACCTAATTGACAGAGTGGAAAGAAGGAAGCCTGTAAAAAATATAAATATTCCAAAACATGCATCATGTTTTCAATAAGGCACTAAAGCAATAGGGCAAAAAAAAAAAGACAATTAACTTTTTGTCCTGAAAAGTATTATGTTTGGGCAAATCCAATACAACACATTACTGAGTACCACTCTCCATATTTTCAAGCATAGTGGTGGCTGCATCATGTTATGGGTATGCTTGTAATCGTTAAGGACTGGGGAGTTTTTCAGGATAAAAAAAAGAAACGTAATGTAGCTAAACACAGGCAAAATCCTAGGGGAAAACCTGGTTGAGTATGCTTTCCACCAGAAACTGTGAGATGTATTAACCTTTCAACAGGAAAATAACCTACAACACAAGGCCAAATCTACACTAGATTTGCTTACCAAGAAGACAGTGAATGTTCCCGAGTGGCCGAGTTTTGAGTTAAAACTTGAAAATCTATGGCAAGACCTGAAAGTTGTCTAGCAATGATCAACAAACAATTTGACAGAGCTCGAAGAATTTTGAAAAGTATAATGGACAAATGTTGCACAATCCAAGTGTGGAAAGCTTTTATAGACTTACCTATAAATATTCTCAGCTTTAATCACTGCCAAAGGGGCTTCTACAAAGTATTGATTTAGGGGTGTGAATAATTATGTAAATTAGATTTTTGTATTTCATTTCCAATACATCTGCAAACATAAAAAAAAAACGTGTTTTCACTGTCATTATGGGGTATTGTTTGTAGATGGGTGAGGGGGAAAAAATGCTTTAATTCATTTTGAATTCAGGATGTAGCACAACAACATGAGTCAAGGGGTATGAATACTTTCCGAAGGCACCATACGTACACTGAACAAAAATATAAGCTCAACATGTAAAGTGTTGGTCCCATGTTTCATGAGCTGAAATAAAAGATAGCAGAAATTTTCCATACACACAAAAAACGTATTTCGCTCAAATTCTGTGCACGCGGCAGGTAGCCTAGTGGTTAGATCGTTGGACTAGTAACTGAACGGTTGCAAGATCGAATCCCCAAGCTGACAAGCTTAAAATCTGTCATTTTGCCCCTGAACAAGGCAGTTAACACAATGTTCCTAGGCTGTCATTGAAAATAAGAATTTGTTCTTAACTGACTTTCCTAGTTAAATTAAGGGGGGGGGGGGGGGGAAATGTACCTCCCTGTTAGTGAGCCTTTCTCCTTTGCCAAGATAATCCATCCACCTGACAGGTGTGGCGTATCAAGAAGCTGATTAAACAGCATGATTATTAAACGGGTTCACCTTGTGCTGGCCACTCTAGAATGTGCAGTTTTGTAATATAACACAATGCCACAGATGTCTCAAGTTTTGAGGGAGTGTGCAGTTGGCATGCTGACTGCAGGCTGTATCACAACCTGCTGTGATCGGGAGTCCCATAGGGTGGCGCACAATTGGCCCAGCGTCGTCCGGGATAGGTGAGGGTTTGGCCGGGGTAGGCTGTCATTGTAAATAAGAATTTGTTCTTAACTGACTTGCCTAGCTAAATAAAATAAATAAAACAAAAATCTGACATTGATTTTGCATTAGCATTTGGTTATGCTTTGAGTTGGTTGAAAGCATAGTGATAACACTTCAGAAATGCAACAAACTTTTAACTGTCTTTTTGAGGGGGTGAAAATAGATTGTAATCTCATTGATCAACATATCAACCAAAAATTACCCAATTCTTCTTGTTGAAATGAGGTGGAAATGCACTGTACATGCAAAATAATAGGATAACATATTCACCACCTACATTGTTTGGTGGTGACAATCGTAAATCTCGGTCGAGATTCAGGCTATCTCATATTGTTACACTTCACCTCACCTTTAGACTGTAATTTGCTTCATCTGTCTCTCCTCTTCTGACCGTGACAACTCTTACTACCAGTGACTCATCCTCTTATTTGTTGGCTCTGTTTGTTTGCACTCACAGCCATCATCATCACGCCCAGTGTGAAGATGGATCCGTCGACGGGCCTGTCCACTACCACGTCCGGTCTGCAGTACACAGCAGTGAAAAGCGACGTGGGAGCCAATTTCACTTGCACCGCCAAACACAGCCTGGAAACACAGGTGTCCGCTCCCGAGAAGTTCATCATTCACTGTGAGTGGACCACACCGCCCCCTAGAGGTCTTTGACCTGCAGTAGATGTACATGAACCTGTCACAGAATGATTGATAATCATGTATTAATATAGTCTGTTTTAGGATATTCAGCACATGCTTTAATCAAACCTACAACCAAAAGGTTGCTAGATCAAATCCCCGAGCTGACAAGGTAAAAATCTGTCGTACTGCCCCTGAACAAGGCTATTAACCCACTGTTCCTAGGCCGTCATTCTAAATAAGAATTTGATCTTAACTGACTTGCCTAGTTAAATAAATAAATACAATTAGAGTGTCTAGTTTGAGAGTCCTCAATTGGCAGCTTCATTAAATAGTACCCGCAAAACACCAGTGTCAACGTCAACAGTGAAGAGGTGACTCTGGGATGCTGGCCTTCTAGGCAGAGTTGCAAAGATAAAGCCATATCTCAGACTGGCCAATAAAAAGAAAAGATTAAGATGGACAAAAGAACAGAGACACTGGGCAGAGGAACTTATAAAGCAGCTTCATCAAAAGCTACTGCAACACTTTTCCATTTCAAACAAGCACGCTATTCCAACCACCGTCTCACTTCGTGCGCAGCCTATTTGATCCGCTACCCTCTTCCGATTATCAGCCCTGCAGAACTCTCAGTGTACAACCTTGAACTTTAACCTCAGAACACAACATTACACATTAACTGGCGGGACAATCCGTCTCATGGGATGCCAAAAAGCACTGAGATAAAGCTACGCTCCCCAACAAGCCACGCCTCCAAGGCTTTTAATATGCTGCCGCCGCAACAATATATTTTGCCAAAATGCATTTTTATTGTACTTGGCACATACCAAAAGCACTAACATGCATTTAAATGACTACAAAAATGACTACAAACATGATACATTATCAGTAGTGACCCCTACATCATGTAGTGACCTCATGTCTTTCATATACATGCTCTCGTCAAGTTTGTTTATTTATTTGGCATATTATGAGCATTGCAACCAACGTCCAACGGGCAGAACTTAACATGTACTGGGTTGTTCCATGAAATGAGTGCCTTTTGCATACCTTTGATATGTTAAGTAGAAATGATGCACCAATATTGCATTTTTAAATCCTGTTATATGAGATTTAAGTACCCTAAACATATAGACCACATGGAAAATTCAATTCATTTTCGTGCGTTCTCTGTGACTTCTAGGAAGATGTTAAGCCACTAACCCCCGAACATACTTCATGTCATCACCATCATTGTAAATCCCTAGTTATTTCATTGCTTTGACAAAGTTATTTCTCAAGATCATTATTTATTAGTGATTCATGTCCCTCATTTTAAGATTCAACCCGTAAACTTGAACTGAACTGTTTTAATATGGAGAAAACTATTCCTTCTTAAATATTTCTTTCAAAAGAAACATTGAACGTCGAATAGTCAAATCATAGTGCCAAAGTAGGTGAGCTGGTTCTACTCTTTTTGGCCATTTTCTGGTGCACAACACGTCATAACACACCCTGTATACCCATAGATAGATAGACTAGACGTGTTTTAAGAATAAAAAAGAAATAAATGTGTGCTCGTGTGTGAAAAGTACAGTAAATGTAAAATGCACATAAAATCAACAGTGTAATGTTTGGATTCAGTCTTGTCAGGTATTTGTATTTATTAGGGATCCCCAGCAGCTACTCTTCCTGTGGTTCAAACACATCAAATCACCCACATTACATATAAAGCAAAAGATAAAACAGTGAACTATGTTTGTACTGAATGAGCTAAAGATTAAACAGTACATCATATAACATCCCTACACCACCACATATCACAATGTATGTGTATGCATGTGTATATACCTGTGTGTGTGTCTCTTCACAGTCCCCGCTGTTCCATAAGGGGTATTTTTACCTGCTTTTTACATGTGATTATACTGCTTGCATCAGTTACCTGATGTGGAATAGAGTTCCATGTAGTCATGGCTCTATGTGAACTCAGAAAAAAAAGAAACGTCCTCTCACTGTCAACTGCGTTTATTTTCAGCAAACTTAACATGTGTAAATATTTGTATGAACATGAGATTCAACAACTGAGACATAAACTGAACAAGTTCCACAGACATGTGACTAACAGAAATTTGTCCCTGAACAAAGGAGGGGTCAAAATCAAAAGTAACAGTCAGTATCTGGTGTGGCCACCAGCTGCATTAAGTACTGCGGTGCATCTCCTCCTCATGGACTGCACCAGATTTGCCAGTTCTTGCTGTGAGATGTTACCCCACTCTTCCACCAAGGCACGTGCAAGTTCCCAGACATTTCTGGAGGGAATGGCCCTAGCCCTCACCCTCCGATCCAACAGGTCCCAGTTTAGGTCACCTAACAGTACGAACTCTGAAGATAGATGGGGGGCAATCAATTCACATATGGTGTCCAGGGCACAGCTGGGGGCTGAGGGGGGTCTATAACAAGCGGAAACATTGATAGACTTATTTCTGTAAAGGTGGATTTTTAAAAGTAGAATCTCGAACTGTTTGGGCACAAACATGGATAGTATGACAGAACTCTGCAGGCTATCTCTGCAGTAGATTGCAAATTGGAGTGGCAATATCGTTCTCTATTATCCTCATTAATTTTCCATCCAGATTGTCAGACCCCGGTGGCTTTTTCACCTCTTCCACACTGACTTTACGGAATTCAAAAGTACAATTGTTTTCTTTCATAATTTGGTCAGTTATAATTGCATGTGTGGTGTCAGCGTTTGTTGCTGGCATGTCATCCCTAAGTTTGCTTATCTTGACAATTAAAAAGTAATTAAAGTAGGTGGCAATATCAGTGGGTTTTGTGATCGGATTCAATGAATGATGGCTCATTCACTGTTGTCCTCAAATTTGGTCTAATAATTTCCCCATAATCTCCAAACCTTTCCCTTTCAATTGCTACCATGCCTATGCATGTCATATTTCTTCTGTAAGAAACATTTCAATTTAGCCTTATCCATATAAGCCAATTCCCAGGAGTGTAAAGGGTTAAATATATTGAAATGTTTATTTGTATTTTTTTGTGTGTGGGGACTGTCTATCTGAACTTCTAAGAAATGCTAATTTCGTTTTCAGTTGTGATGAGATGGAAGTGTGTTTTTGTTTACTTGAGTGGACAGAACAGCTCCATGTGGTCTTAGAAGTGTATTAAAGCTCTTCAGTTATACCCTGAGCCCCCGTGGGAATCTCCTTCATGTGGTTATTTTTAGGGGTTGAGGGATCAAGTTAAGCTGTGTGAATGTGTCAGTGCATACCGTTCTCCTATAACGGTATGTGTGTTCTCACTCATACAGTATTAGTACTGTTCATGTGTGATGTTTACTGCAGGTTATCCAGAGTCACATAAGAACCATCAGTAAAAAATGTTTTGATGTATGGAATTTCAAACAGCTCGTCGGAATTCACTGTTGTGTCTCTTTGCTTATTTACAGTGTCCTGTAAGACACTACGCCGATAATTCAGTCTTTCTGGAGCGTTGCACTCTGGGCACTGAGATTCAATCGGACCCCGCTTCGTCACCCCATCCAGCGACCAACGCTAGAATGATAGTCTGTCTGCCATCGCAAATGACTAGAGAAAATTAGGGACTCGAGGCCCCCTGGGGGCCTTGTCAGATGACGCTGTCCTTTCTCTTTCTCTCTCGCTGCACTTGATCTCTCTTTCTCTATCCTTACTCTGTCTATCTCTATTTTCTCTCTCTCTCTGGTCTCTCCACTCCCTTTATACCTCTCTGAATCTGGCTTTTAGATCCAACAGAGAAGATGAGCCTCCAGGTGCTGGCGAAGGCTCCCATCAGAGAGGGCGACAACGTGACGTTGAAGTGCAAGGCGGACGGCAACCCTCCTCCAACCAGCTTCTACTTCAGCATCAAGGCAGGTTTCCCTCTGTAGTGTCTGGGGGATCAAGCATTGAGATACCAATATTTATATAGAAGATCTCTGGGTTCTATTTAATTCTGTGGGACCAAGCCATGGGGACAGAACCCCACTGTTCGTGACAGAATCTTTCACCGTTACCTTAACCATCCTTCACCCACCTCCCCCTGTTTCTCTCCCCTCCATCTCACCCTCACCACTCCTTGTCCCTCTACTTTCTTTCACTAGTGGCTGTCTGCCTGTCAATTTTGGTACGGTAACACAATGCAAACCTTTCCCCCTACCCTCAACAGGGCCAGAAAGTGACGGTGAAAGATTCCGACACCTTCACTCTGACTGCCGTTACGCGCAACAGCACCGGAGACTACAAGTGCTCGCTGGTCGACGATGACAAAATGGAGGCCTCGGAAAAGGTTGTCGTGAGCTGTGAGTATAGACAACATAGTTGTTGCGCTGTGGATTTAAACAAAGCTTCAAGGATAGTGTTGTGAGCACTCGCTGAGACTTGAAAGGAGCGAGCAGACATCTTCAGTGTGTAAATCTTTATTTTGCACTTTCTTAACAAGCTCCTTTATCCACTGTAAATGAAGTCACAGGAGCATGGGAAGGTAATCAAATATATCTTCAAGAGGATTTGCTGGGAGGGGAGTGCAGTTTGGGTGGGCAGTGGGAAGAACTAATTAACCCTAAACCTAACCCTAGCGCCAAACCATAACCCTAAAACTAACCCTAGCTCCTAAACCTAATTCCAATCCTAACACTAATTCTAACCTTAACCTTAAACCCCCTAGAAATAGCATGTGACCTTGTGAGGACCAACAAAATATCCCCAGTTGGTCAAATTTTGGGACTTCTGGTCCCCACAAGAATAGTTAAAAACAAACACACACATTTAATTACTCCCTTCTTCTGAGGTGTGTTTCTGCTCCTTAGTTCAAAAGGGCCCCGGCTAAGACTGTTATGTGAATATAGCCACATCCCCGTCTCGCCACATTTCACTCATCTTTAGCAAAAGCTTATGTCCCGCTCCTAACAACTAAATTGAGTGTGTGAGGGAGAGACAATAACTTTGCTGGAAGGGGTACTGGGAGGAGAGGGTTCTGAGGGAACGTGTCCTCCCTGAATCACAAAGTCACCAAGTTGTGGGACCGCTCATGGCACTGGGACGTGAACCCATAACCTCTGAGGTTTTGTGGCGGCTTTGTTACCAGTGATAAGCACAAAAAATGAGTGTACAGGAACTCTGAACAATCCTTCCCTCTCTCCTCTCCACTCCCATTTTCCCTAGACTTGGATCTCAGTCTCAGCCCAACAGGAAAGGTCCTTAAGATGGTCAGGGACACCTTGCTGGTGAAAATGGAGCAGGACGCCTCCGGCGATGCTAAAGTGTCATGGACCAAGGTAAAAAAAAAAAAATTGCTAGAAGGCTGAATAGTTACTGAATCCCATAACATCATACTAACAATTGCATCTTCTGTCGACAAAACAGCCTGTGCAGTATTCAGATTGCCCCAAAAAAGGGCTTCATTCAATCGGATGATCCGCGGTACAGTGTGATTGAAATGAAAAGGTAATTTCTGATTGAGTGTTACCGTGAATGCTTGGGGACATTGCCTTTAAATTTCAATCACCCTATAGCACCCATCTTCCGCGATATGGATTGAATCGAGCCCTAAGTAACATTTAAAACAAAAAGACAACGCAGTGAGTTTCGAATACTACCCATGATTATGCCCAGCGACATACTGCATATATGAAGTAAATGTGTGTATAAGCCAGGATTTTGACTGTTGCTTGATCTAATGAGTCTGGGTTCACTTCACTCTACCAGGACGACAGAAAGCTGGACGAAGCACCTAGGCTTGAAAATGTGACGTACGCTGATGCAGGGTTCTACGTTTGTGAGGTGTCCGTTGCAGGCATCAAGCGCAGCCAGTCCTTCCAACTGGTAGTAGAAGGTGTACATCCCTTTTCTCTCCCTCTTTGATATTGGTTCCCAGGTTGACATTGCCTCCAGTTTGAGTTGGTTTAAAGTGGTTGATCTCTCACATGTTTTCAGACCTCAAAGGTCGCCTAATGTCAATCTGTTATGTAGTTTCAGCTGTATGCCTCAGTGCCAAAAATGGAAAGATAGGCACAATTGAAAATGATAAAAATGCTATGGTGTGTAAAATGTTATTGTCATGTAAATGAGTCATATACTGTAAGTCAATTTACACACAACAGATCTTGTGGTGACATCTCAACATTAAACCACTTTCTGGGACTGAACTGAAAGCAAGTCATTCAGTAAGCTGTGCACAACCAACCTGGTGCTGTGTCCAACAGGCACACCAGTCATCAAGAAGATGACTGAGCACCGTAGCGAGGATGGCAGACACAAAGTTCTGACCTGCGAGGCCGAGGGCGTGCCCCGGCCCAGTGTCCAGTGGAGCGTCAACGGCACAAATGTAAGTCTACCGTGTGTGTTTGTGATTCGCAGACAAACTTGTGCCACTGTAGTGATGTCCCACTAAGTGAAGCCGGTAAGTAAGTAAGCCTTGTCTGAGACGATACGGCCCATAGGGGCAGGAGCCTATCTCTTGTTTCTGTAGCATGACGCAGCTTGATGTACAAGACCGCTAGTGCCGAGCAAAGAGGCATCAGGTCCCATTTTTACGTTTTTGGTATGACTCGGCCGGGGATCGTATCCCCAACTTTTCAATCTCTGGACATACAACCACAAGGCCACAGAGTCTGACACAACTTGCTTATCATATCATATAACTATACTGTACAAAAATATACATGCAACAATTTCAAAGATTTTACTGAGTTACAGTTCATATAAGGAAATCAGTCAATTGAAATAAATCAATGGATTTCACATGACTGGGAATACAGATATGCATATGTTGGTCACAGAAGAAATGGGCCTCACAATGGGCCTCATGATCGAGTCACGATATCTCTGTGCATTCAAATTGCCATCGAGAAAATGTAATTGTGTTCATTGTCCGTAGCGTATGCCTGCGCATACCATAACCCCACCGCCACCATGGGGCACTTAGTTCACAACGTTGACATCAGCAAACCGCTCGCCCACACGAAGCCATACATGGCGGTTGTGAGGCTGGTTGAACGTACTGCCAAATTCTATAAAATGACATTGAAGGCGGCTTATGGTATATAAATGAACGTTAACCTCTCTGGCAACAGCTATAGTGGACATTCCTGCAGTCAGCATGCAAATTGCGCGCTACCTCAAAACTTGAGACATCTGTGGCATTGTGTTGGGTGACAAAACTGTACATTTTATTGTCCCTAGCACAAGGTGCACCTGTGTAATGACCATGCTGTTTAGTCCGCTTCTTGATATCCCACACCTGTCAGGTGCATGGACCACCTTGGCAAAGGAGAAATGCTCACTAACAGGGATGTAAACCAATTTGTGCACAACATTTGAGAGAAATAAGCTTTTTGTGCATATGGACAATTTCTGGGATCTTTATATCAGCTCATGTAACATGGGACCAACACTTTACATGTTGTGTTTATATTTTTGTTCAGTGTATATGATATGATAAGCAAGATGTGTCAGACTCTGGTATCATTACTGACAAAAATGAAATACACATGCCCTCAGAAGTATACCCACCCCTTAACGTTTTCCACATTTTGTTGTGTTACAGCTTGAATTTAAAATGAATTAAATTTTGATTTTTTTTGTCACTGGGCTACACACAAAACACTGTAATGTCAAAGTAGAATTAATAATTTAATTAATATAAAACCAAAAGCTAAAATATCTTGAGTGAATAAGTATTCAACCCCTTACTCCTGAACTTATTTAGGCTAACAATTTGCTTAACAAGTCACATATTAAGTTGCATGGACTCACTCTGTAATAGTGTTTAACATGATTTTTTTTTATCTCTGTGCCCGCCACATACAATTATCCGTAATGTCCCTCAGTCGAGCTGTGAATTTCAAACATAGATTCAACCACAAATCCCTGGGAGGTTTTCCAATGCCTCACAATTTTTGTAAAAACATTTTTTTTTACCTTAGGCAAGTCAGTTAAGAACAATTTGTTATTTACAATGACTGCCTAGGAACTGTGGGTTAACTGCCTTCTTCAGGGGAAGAACGACAGATTGGGGATTCAATATAACAACCTTTCGATTACTGGCCCAAGGCTCTAACCACTAGGCTACCTGCCGCCCCAAAGAAGGGCACCTATTGGTAGTCACTACAAAGATACAGGTGTCCTTCCTAACTCAGTTGCCAAAGAGGAAGGAAACCGCTCAGGGAGTTCACCGAGGCCAATGGTGACTAAAACAGTTACAGAGTTTAAAGGCTGTTATAGGAGAAAATTGAGGATGGATCAGCAACTTTGTAGTTACTGTACAATACTAACCTAATTGACAGAGTGAAAAGAAGGAAGCCTGTACAGAATGTAAATATTCCAAAACATGCATCCTGTTTGCAACAAGGTACTGTTAGGTTCTAATTCTCAGAGTAAAAACCTCAATGCACACTATGAAAGCTTAACCAAGTTTATTCTCCCAGAGGATCAATACAGCTGCATTAGACAAAACATGTTTCAACCATCACAAGTATATATACTCCAATTTAGATGCACTCCTCCTTCTCTCCAACCCTTACATCTGTTATGGTTCGACAGGAAGACGAAGTGATGGGGTAATAAACCGTTCCTTCTCCCTTAAGGTGACCTGACCTGACCTCAACCCCCTTGATGTCTTATCCTAAGCTCTCTCCCCTTATCAATGCCTGCCACATGTGATCGCTTCGCTGCCCAACTCACAGCTGTCATGGTGCCTAGTACCAGACTGTGTCTCTTCTCCTCCCAGAGGATCCCTCCCTTAGGATCCCTGATGGCTAACATTAACATATCCTGACAGAATGTAAACGTTATACATTACCCTCTCTCCCTCAGTGACATGAATAAGTACATTTCATATTCTCAGAACCCAACAGTCCCCCCCTGTTGAACAATAGCTTCCTACTGTTCAACTTACATAAACTTGGAAATTACTTACAAAATGAACAAACAATGATGACAAAACATGAACAAAAAAAACAAAAAAAAAAGATTATAAATGAACAAACAATGATAACAAAACATTCACCGTGAGGTTTACAAACGCAGAGACTTATGGCCTCTGTTCTATGATCACACCATACACAATCTTATTGCCATCTCTCATAGAACACTGATAATAACGTGTCCCATGGATCTGTTGACTTCTCCTAGTTCAATTTTCTCCTTCTGGTTCCTAAGAGAGTGATAGCACAAATCTTGCAAAGCAACGAGAAGCACAAAACAGAACAGTATTAACAATGTGGTAAGCAACGCATAATTATATATGCATGAAAACCAAAGTCTGAGACCATGAGAATTCCCACTCTCTCTTCACCTGACTCTATGCCTTCAGGATACTTTTCTGCTAAAAAGCCTCCTCATGCTTTTGCCCAGTCTTCCCCTTTCCGGCCCCAGGTTATGAGAGGTGTTCCCAAGCCATGTCATTTTCACTTTGTTCCCCATCTCCTCCATTGCCACCTGATAGGCAAGTGCGTATCCCTAATCAAAGCCACATCACACTGTATATGCTATGATGCATTAACCAATAAAACAGCTAACCCAACCCAACTATGATGTTTAAAGTAGCTCCCAGACCCAACCCATCTGCATGTCTACAGTGGAATCTGGACTTTATAATTGAGAAAGGAGTATCCCTTAGCCAGATACCATTCGCTATAAATTATTGTTCAGTTTGGTCCCTAAGACGAGGTTCTAATCCCGTTCCTGGTACTTCATAGCACAAAAACACCATCTCATCCAATGGCATAAATCAATTGTCAACTCTAGATACTCCCATCTCAAGTAAACCCCCTCTTGACCTCACTCCTGGACAAGCTCACTGAGGGGAGTGAGCCTCTAGGTCATACACTATCCCAGGATAAGTGCAACATTAGAGAGGACATACAATGGTTCCAGACACTGCCATACACCTCCCCCCAATGCCAAAGGAGGGAGTGACTTGCGCACAGACATTTTGGAGACAAGTAATTGGTTCCCCCGTAATCACGCCATCCCTTCACATGGTTTAACAGATACATTCACATATGAAGACAATGTTCCATCCTGTCCCCTTCCTGATATTCTGCATAGCACCAGAGACATGTAAAAGACAAGCCTGACCTCTCCCCTCTCTGGGCCCCAAGTGACTGAGCCACAGCTGAGGGAAGAAATGCAACTGCCAACACTAGATTATATTAGAAATACATTCTAATAAAAAGTATATCACATAGGAATATTATGCAGATATGACATCTTAATGACTTATGTTACCCAACTAATTCTGATTCATCCACCACAATAACTACTGCATGTAATCTGTCAAGTGTTTGCTGGCTGTTAGAAATTGGGAAAGATATTAATGAAGTTGGAAGAATATCCAACCTAACAAAACTCTGAGTCACAGGTTCCTTGAAAGTTTATCATAGTGCCAGAAATGCCACCACTATCTCTTCTACTCTCACCAATGATCTGGGTATATGTAATGTTCAATTCCACTTTATAATAGTCCCTATATTGTGCACAGTTAGCTGTCCTCCCTCTCCTACGAGCTATCTCCTGTAACAATTATACATAGAGTGGTATCATTCCCAGAGACTATCACCACGACCTTAATTTATGAGCCCCCACATATCTCCACCGCAGTCACATTCCATCCCACTTAAACAGCCCTATATAAACATTCCGTCTCAAACACAGGCCTCATGTGTACCTCGCCTCCTGCTACAGAGACATTTGCACATATATCATTCCATCTAACCCATAACACACTAGTCACTACTCCTAATGCACTTCTGCAGTTATAAACATACTAAAACATTCTCAAATCAGTTAGTCAATATACATCAGTCCCTCCTCTGGAACAACGATCACTCTCATGTTCCACGAAACCTAAAAACATAGACTTGAAAAGGAAAGAGAAAAAAGTACATGTTTAATAACTTCACACCACACTTAATGCGATTGAAACTGGGAAAGAACCGTCCATCCGTTATGTTCTATACCCATGTTATGCTGGTCTCCATGCCATCTCCTTCATTTTCATCCTTGGGTGTAAACACAGACTATGAGCCTTGTATGCATCTAATTGTACCGTATCATCCAGCCATCTCTATATATCGATGTGATTTAACATAAAAATTCTGATGACATTGTAAAACAAAAGAGAACAACAAAAAAAACTTCATGGTTGACCCAAGCTATCATCCAATGAGTTCTCTAATAACCCCCCTGTCGGAGAAGACATAGATATAAGGTTTCTGGAGCCTCCCTAGGCCTAATAACTTTTAGCAGTGCCCCCACCCCTCACCGTATGAAAGCAACTCTCTCTCGCTGTATCCGAATCATAACTAAAACATTTGATAAATGATCCAACCCAAATTTAGAATGCCAGTCCTTAGTGCTTACTCTGAGTATGACTCAAATTCCAGCTTCTCAACCTAGCACACATCATCCCTGTTAGAAGGTACATTTATAAAAGGAACCTTTATAAAAGTTTTCCTGTCGCGAGTGGCCTGGTAATGAAAGATCGGTATCTCAATGCATTCTTAGTCTAAATTGTTTGCAGTGTGTAGACCAACCCCCCCCCCCCCCCTTCTCCCAGCACTTATCATTCTAGTGTGTCTTCTTCAGATAGCGTTACAGTTCATCTTCCCAACGGCACATGTAGCTCTTGCCTGTCACATTTGATGGCCCTTGATCATGCCGATTTCAATATCCAAATAGATACATCCGCTTCTCCCACGTACACAAGTCTCTCACCTGAGCCATTATCTCTCTCCACGCTCACTCCATACGCGCGGTCTCAGCACTACTGCCGACCGTACCCAGTTTTGGCTCAGACTCAGATTGGAGAGTTATAAGTCACTGTCGCATTGAATGCCTTTGTTGCTCTTTCTTCAGCCGGTTAGGGAGGGTTTTGAGGTTCATACACACTGTTTATGGTCAATACCATGCATTAAGACACGATCTGACATCACCTTCCATGATAACCTCAAGAGAGGACAGATCAGAACAACAGTTTAGTTCAATTCATTTCTGTTTCAGGAAATCCAGACAAGCATTGACTATATGACAAATTATTACATTCCCAATTTTCTTAATAACCTTATCTATACGACAAATGTCAAAGAGCATACATACATACTGTTACTGTTGAAACCATTTTCAAACTTGGTTCATACTCCCTTCTTTTACTGGTGAAAAATTACCAGATCAGGGAGTTAGCACCCTAACCCTCTGGGAATCACACACTCCAGTAGTCCCAATCTGGTGAAACTTGTATTGAAACAAAAACAAAAAATGAAATCAGCAATACACATATCACAATCCATTTGAAGTAACTGTCATCCCTTATTAACATATATTTTTCCCTCTATATGCAGACTGAACAAAGTACGTTTGTAAATTTACCCAAAGCTCTTGATAGTATCACTGATATTTAATAAGCTTACGTATCGGCCTCACGGCCTTCGTCAGAGCTTTTGTGATAAAAAAAAAAAATGCACCCTTATGGAGACCTAGCCCCACCCACATCCGTTCCACACGTCGAAGGGGGTTGGAGGCAAAGGAAAAACAAATAAGTGCTACCAAATATAACAATATGCATTTCATAAATATTACAAAAGTGTATAAATAAGACGTATTAAACACATCTGTACAACCACAATGAGGACATAGCAAGTTTTCATTAGTCATTGGGTACATCGTTCGAAAAACATCAGAGTAATCTGAAATAGGCACATAATTCATGTTCAAATTCACAACATAACATACATTGGCATTTCATCATTAAGTCCTTTAGGAAATAATGTCTGGAGGGTGAAAATCCCAAAACATTCTCTTTTGCATTTACATTTAAATAAAACTTAAACATTTTAAAACTTTTGCTCAGAGTATTATTAATATCACTCCCCCTGTCTGATATCTTAACTTTCTCTATGCCACAAAATCTAAAAGGTAGAAATGTCATGCTTCAGGTCATTAAAATGTACAGCGACTGGATAATCCCTGTCGTTTCTCCTCCTTTTATGTTCACTAATTCTTTGTTTGAGAGGGCGGGAGGTTTTACCGACATAGCAGAGCCCACATGGACATTTAATAATGTAAATAACATGGGTGGTGGAACACGTAATAATGTCATTTATTTTGAACCGTTTTCCTGTGTGTGGGTGGCAGAAATATTCACACTTCATCATATTGTTGCACTGTGCACATCCTCTGCATTTATAGCTACCATTTGGTAGAGGGCGTAAAAGAGCCTGGCTGATTTTCTTTTGTGGCTAGCAGTTGGCATGAACCAATTTATTGCGTAAATTGTGACCTCTCCTATACACAATAAGTGGTGGATTGTTCAAATCAGCCGGCAAAGCTGAGGCCGATACGTAAGATTATTAAAGATCAGTGATACTATCAAAATGGCGTTTCCTTGTTCAACTGTTACCATGCACCTGCAAATAAGATTGCTCAGATGTGCGAGTGCCTTTTGAATTTTAAATTTACCCAAAGACCATGACCCCAGGGAACCGGTAATTTTCCTTTGAACACGTGATTCAAAAACAAAATGTTAAATAAAAAATAAACAGATTTGGGCCTCCCGGGTGGCGCAGTGGTCTAGGGCACTGCATCGCAGTGCTAGCTGCGCCACCAGAGTCTCTGGGTTCGCGCCCAGGCTCTGTCGCAGCAGGCCGCGACCGGGAGGTCCGTGGGGCGACGCACAATTGGCATAGCGTCGTCCGGGTTAGGGAGGGTTTGGCCGGTAAGGATATCCTTGTCTCATCGCGCTCCAGCGACTCCTGTGGCGGGCCGGGCGCAGTGCGCGCTAACCAAGGGGGCCAGGTACACGGTGTTTCCTCCGACACATTGGTGCGGCTGGCTTCCAGGTTGGAGGCGCGCTGTGTTAAGCAGTGCGGCTTGGTTGGGTTGTGCTTCGGAGGACGCATGGCTTTCGACCTTCGTCTCTCCCGAGCCCGTACGGGAATTGTAGCGATGAGACAAGATAGTAATTACTAGCGATTGGATTCCACGAAAATTGGGGAGAAAATGGGATACATTTATTTAAAAAAAACAAAAAACAGATTCGAATAACCAATCAACTTAGAATTACAACTCTTGATAACCCCATAAGGAAATAATAATATCTCATAACTAGTGTTTCTCATTCATTTTATAATTAAATCCCACCTGTTTTGATCATTTCTAGTGAGATTGATCAGGCCTCACCAGAAAGTCGGGATACCGGGCATTCGACACCATTAAATATCTCATCTCCCTTTTCTTTCCCTGTCCTTCCGAAACCATTTAAAAAACCTTTCAAACATTTCCACCCTTCTGCATACCCAATTTAAAACTGAATTGAAAAGACTCCATTAAATAAATCCCACAGTATTAACACCCCTAATGCATATTCATAACCGGTAAGTTGTGTGTACGTGTGGGTGTGGTAAACCGTAGGTAAAAAACACATGAACAGGCCTCAGTTATCTGGAACTCCGTTTATGGCCATAATTTATGTATCTTTAATTTAGCATGTACTATTCTCCATAACCACCGCGCCACAATGTTCATGAACTAACTAAACAAATTAAAAGTAAATTTTAGGTCTAGTAACCCCTTTGCTAATTCCTCATTACCCCTCCACCCTTTCGTACATTCTAGAAATCTATTTCAGAATAAGACGACATAAAATGTAAATCTATTTCATAATAAAAGCATAAAATGTCTCATGAGATCAAAAAAAAAACAAGGCTTTCTGAGTTTGCAAATGATTTAAATTTGTCATCGTAAGGAATCTGCGATATTTGATCCTGGCATCTATTAAAAAGTTGGGTAAGACGTGATCGCATACGTCTTCCTTCATATAGAAACGGTAATCTCTATGAACCACTATCGATCGAACCGAAAAATGCAAACACTTGCATAGCAGCATTCCCTCCGAATGCAGCAGGTTCCAGTACCACCTTACACGCATTCTTCCAATATCTGATAATTCCGTTTTCCCTGCCGTATTAACCCCTCGCACGTCTGCGAAGTGAGCGGAGTTATAGTCCACTCTCAAAACATTTTGCTCTGTTTCATCCACAACCCCCACAATTGTCGATTTGATCACAGGTTTCAAACCTGCCATCAAAGCCGAAGTGCGAATTCTATCAATGCACTCCTGTACCCAGTCTTTTTGTAGCTCAGTACATCTATTAATTACCCATATCCAAGCCGAATTGGTAGAATGCTTGTGCACTTCTTTCAGCGCTTCCATGGCTTTATTAAAATCCTCTAGCTCCGCTTGGAGAATTGGGGGCCATATGTCGCCATACCAATAGTTATTATTCCCAAACATGTCCCATCGGTGTCCATGGTGTTTTAGATTTCTTCACTCCCGTCTCTACTACACACCTTCTATTAACTATTTTCCAAGGTAGTGAGTTTTTCAGGATAAAAAAAGAAACGGAATGGAGCCAAGCCAAGCATGGTGAAATCCCAGAGCAGTTTCCTTCCTCTCCGGCAACTGAGTTAGTAAGGACGCCTGTATCTTTGTAGTGACTGGGTGTATTGATACACCATGCAAAGTATATTAATAACTTCACTATGCTCAAATAGATATTCAATGTCTGCTTTTTAAATTTGAGCCCTTCTTTACAAAGCGTTGGGAAACATCACTAGTCTTTGTGGTTGAAACTGTGCTTGAAAATCACTGCTCGACTGAGGGACCTTAGTGATAATTGTATGTGTGGGGTACAGAGTTGAGGTAGTCATGTGACTTGTAAAGCACATTTTTACTCTAGAACTTATTTTAGGCTTGCCATAACAAAGGGGTTTGAATACTTATTGACTCAAGCTTTTAATGTTTTATTAATTTGTGGTGCCAATATATTTGACCACATCTGTAGATTTAGACATTTGTTAAAAGTTTAAATTTGTATGTTTTAATGTGGTGTAGGCATACGTGCGTACATGTTTGAAAAAGCACGGCCGAAGTCTATTGTTGGACTTTTATTCATATGCCTGTGTGTGCTCCTTCTAAACGCCCCAAATGTCTTTGTTCTATCAGGAGGAGAATTCCTATATCAATGGCAAGGCAACTCACAAGATCACGGTGGTACCCACAGGAAACCTGACCGTCACCTGCATTGCGACCAACAAGCTGGGAAATCACTTCATGGCCCTCCACGTCTCCTCCTGTGAGTGCACCTGTGGCGACTGCAGCTAACAAGTGCCAAACGCTAACCCACAGTAGCGTACTGTACCTACACTAACTCCTGGTCACTTCTCTGTAACTGCTTCTCTCTAACACTAAATCACAGCCCACTTCCCTCAACTGCGAACTTACAGTAGCCTACACTACACCCTTCCTACTTGACTAGTGCAAGCCTACAGATGAATGTCAACTTTCCCAGTGGCTACTTCTCTTTTAAACGAGTATAATACATCGGTTAATTCAATGTCTGTAAACTGTTCATGGTTCTTGTTGATATGCATTGTTATTTTGACGTTATCCATAATGAAGGTTTAGTGAAACTAATCGGGAATCGTCCATTTGAAAAACGGACATGCTGGGGTAATAATTACATAACCGATGTTCTATAGTTATACAAGTTCTGTGTAAAGGGGGCTTTATGGGGCCCTATTATGTCGGATATTCGGGGATGATTGAAGTGGGAAAAGTCACATGACTTTCCATTTACCTTGGTTGTCAATTTGTAGATGCATTGGCCTATACAGAGGGTAAATAAGTAAAAACCAATCAACAACCGCCAAGTAAAGTGAAGGATCATTTAAATGTTATTTTGTTCAGAACTGCTCTTTAAACATAGATGATTAGATTAATGTCACCATGGTAGGTATGCTGAAGGCTAATGCTGGACTTTACAGATTAATTTCATCTGCTGAACATTGTGCCATTGGCTGTTCCTTTCTCATCCTTTCGCTCTCTTTCCTTCACTGTCTCTCTTTCTGCTCTGCATCGGTTTAGTTTGGTTTGATTAGGTTTGTCTTTGTCGAGCATAGAGAATGATAGAGGCCTCTAGTGGCCAAAAGGCAGTTTTAACATGGGCAGTGCCATTGAGGGCTTCCAGCATTTTAAAGTAGTCAACTGGGTGGGGAGTCCTATGAGTTGTAACCTCAATGGCACTGCCCATGCTGTCACAGATGTTTAAATGGCACATACTGTATATACAGATGAGTCCTCTATCTCTATGGTGTCAAGGTGCTGGACTGTCCTCCCTTATCTCTTCCTCTCGGTGTCAAGCTGCATTAAATTTCCTTCTCACTACTTCTGACAAAATGGCGTATTGTGGCTACAGTATACAAAGCAAAATAAAAGTGCCTAATTTTCACTTGCTTGCTCACCAAATCTACACTCTTCTGGCTGATATTCTGAATGGTTAGGGATTGTTTGCCTTTTTTTATAGCAATTTCAGCTCTTACAGTTGTTCTGCTTTTCAACTCATGGAAACAGTACCCAGTTTAATTTCTATATATAATTAATAATGTATATATGAAGTTAATTTCATTTTATATCTGATTTCAGTAATTATGGACGAAAAAATGCCAGGAAAAGGTAAGATATCCCCTTAACCCCCCCCCCCGATGAGAATTATTTGACTCCTTTGACTTTCTAGTGACTTGAAAATGGCTGCCCAACTAATATAATAAATAATAATGACCGTTTAGCAGACGCTGTTATCCAAAGCGACTTAGTCATGCATACATACATTTTACATATGGGTGGCCCTGGGAATCGAACCCACAATCCACAAACTGAACCATACAGGGCCACCAACTACCAGGGTTGGCGTGAATTATGTATTTTTTCCTTTTAAAGCCCATCATTTTCTATGAGTATTACTTAATTTGAAGCGATACCAACCCTGTTGACTATTGGGTAGAGGTGAAATCATCTGGTACTGGATTACACTGTATCTTCTGATACCTAGACTCCCGAGAGCCTTTTATTTATTGATTTAACCTTTTATTTAACTAGGCAAGTCACTTAAGAACAAATTCTTATTTATGGGACGGTCACGGCCGGTTGTGATACCACCTGGAATCAAACCAGGGTCTGTAGTGACGCCTCTAGCACTGAGATGCAGTGCTTTAGACCGCTACGCCACTCGGGAGCCTTGGATGGCTTTGTTGACGCTCTTGGGGATTGAACAGCCCGGCATGACAAACCCTTCTCAAATGTCATCCCCATAAACAACCAAACTAACAGCAGTAGTGCTCATACAAACATGGCTCCCACATCTTCATTTAGTTTTGCTTGCCCACTCATACAGTACTATTCATCTTTGTGTGTGTGAGATAGAGAAAGACAGAGAGTAGACAGTGTTTTTGCTGGTGCACTATTTGACATGTTGTTTTGTTTGTAGGGGCACAGGAAGACAGTTCGGACCAGGCTATATGGATTGTGATCTTTGTTGTTGTGCTCATCATAGCTGCTGCTGTTATGGGGCTGGCCTATTGGCTTTACATGAAATCAAGGTACACACTTACACGTATCATTATATTTTAGTTGTATAGTATGATCATATTCCTGCCCAAAACAAAAGGGGACAGATTTATTAAGCATATGCACTTATCTTTTACAAACCTAAATCTTGAGGGACGTAAACGTTGAGGACGGAATAAAAGGTACACTAAAGATTGAGAACGTATAAGACATTGAAGTAAATGCAAACTTTGCACCTGGTGCATTGGCTTAGTAAGTTTAGCCCAAAGTGTAATAAGTATATTACAATGAGGGGAGAATTACATAAAAATAGGAGTTTTAAGTAAAGTGAATCTCTTCTTCAGACAAGGGAGCTGGAAAACAGGAGAGAAGGAAGCCGGAACATCCGAAGAGAGCAAGAAACTGGAGGAGTGCACAGCTAAGGTGTAGAGACAGCCGGGCTGTACTCGAGAGACGAAGAAGGTATGCACTGACAATGCACCGAATTGATCGTTTTTAAAATATAATTTGACATTTACCTTGCTATGTTGGTGGCGAGACGAGTTTTTCTGTTTTGATAAGAAATCTTGTTTTTACAGGACTCAAACATACAGTTTGATGCTTGATTATTTTCCCATCTAAAATGGTGAAAAGTCCTGTTAAAAATGAGTGCATTGATTTCTGTTTCAGGAAATAAGTAGAAGAGGCCTTGACCTTTGGAACGACACCGAAACGAAGGCATTTGATTGGCTTCCAAATGAGCAGCATGTATTGCAGAATGCTTCCTAATCCAGATGAACAGTCCCACCCACCGACCCACAGTCTCAGAGGAAGAAAAGATAAACATTTTGTGTTGTTAATTGATTTTCAGTCAGCACTGAAGACTGCTTCTCATTTTCTTTTTGTGTTCCTGGAGAATGCTCAATTGTCTAGCGTGTCGTGATGGTGTGGTGGGTTTGTCTTCTTTTTTTTTTTCTGTTTTAATTTAGTAAAAATAATGTCAAATTCACTGTACACCTTTTAGGTGACCTAGCTGCTCTACACTGCTGTTACCCCTCTGTTCCTCGAGGTTACATTTCAAATCTTTACACTCGATTTTTTTGAAGCTGCACCTTTTTTTGTTACTCCCATAAACGTTCTTTGTTATCCCCCTGGGGACAAGTGGCAAATGGAAATATCTGGACATTTTTCTTTTAGTGTCGCTGCCAATTGCAAGTCTCACCAATTCAATTATTGGGGCTACACTTTTTGTTGTGCTGGACAATCAGAAATTGGCTGAATCACAAATACGAGTTTTATTTTAGTGCAACTTGTCTTCATTGGGTCTCACTTACTAGCTACAAACTAAATAAGGTGAGGCAAATGCCTCATCCCAATTTCTAAGATAGAGAATAATATATATATATATTATGACTCAGTTGGTTGTCGGTGTAAGTTTGGAACCAACAAACTGAATGCCGCTAGCCTCAAACATCTCCACAAAATGCAAATCAGCTCACTTTTATCTAATTGGTTGATGGTGTAACGATGCAAGACATTTGCAGGTCAGATTTGCCAGCCGTTCTGCACAAAAATGTAGCTACCCTTTTTGTTTTTCTGAAATGTTTCGCCCGACTTGAGTTGCACATGTTGTTGTGAACTGTTGTTTTACATGGAGCATTCTGACGAATCTGCGGACATTGCTCCCTCTTACCTGTTAAATCAGATATAGTCATAACACTAATATATTTTTTATTGTGCATCTCTCTCAGTTTTCAGTTAAAACGGTGTTGTTGTCATCTCTGTTATTGTTTCCCTCTCCGGTGTCATACTGTAGTGAAAGGCCATTTACTAGTGTAGTTATTCATGGTTCTGTTTTGCCGTTTAAGCGGGTTCACTGTAAATACGTCGGGTGTGAATGTCCAGCGTGTGTTTTGCTCTATTTATACTGTGTGAGACCTGTCAGGTTAGCTGCACTTCGGCATGCCTACTAGTACCACCCATAATACATTCTGATTTCAACCTCGAACGTTCATTATTTAAACTGTTGAAAATGTACTTTATGGTGGAATGAGAGTTACATAAAACAGCAGAGATTTTTTGTGTGTTTTGGTTTTCTTTTTAGGGTCTGAAGGACTGTAATTGAAACGGTGAGGATGATGGTAAAAGTATGATAGGAAAGTTGTGTTTCCATGCATTTAGTTAATTTAGTATAATCAGGTCAACAGTGAAACCAAAGAGGGTAAGATGAGAAGGCCAAAAAGGTATTGTGAATACTGAATTTTGTACTTTTGTTGAGAATAAAGTGTACATTTTTAAGTAGTGTTTTTTTTCTTTCAAGGTATGTCAGCACCAATTTAAACAAAAACACATTTCCATCATGTTTTGTTGTTTCAGATTTTTGCTGTAATGAAAAGCGCTATACAAATTAAATGTATTAAAGCTACACTGGTTACACGTTTCGTATATGTTCAAGTCAGACAATCACAGCAAATTTAAGCTTCAACTTCCAAGTCAGACCTTCCAATATTATGCCACAAAACAAACTGCATTGTTTTGTGGAAAACTCCTCCACCCTATAAATGAGTTTGCATACATCATGGGCTCCCAAATGACACAGCGATCTAAGGCACTGCATCTCAGTGCTAGAGGCGTCGCTACAGACCCTGGTTCAATTCCAGGCTGTATCACTACCGGCCTTGATTGGGAGTTCCAAAGAGCGGCGCACAATTGGCCCAGCGTCGTCTGGGTTAGGGTTTGGCCGGGGTAGGCCGTCATTGTAAATAAGAATTTGTTCTTAACTGACTTGCCTAGTTAAATAAAGGTTCAAATACATTTTCAAAAATGAAAGACTCATGTTAATACTGGCTTTTATGAAAACAAAAAAAATGTATAAACAAAACAAATCACTGGTTACTTTAATTACTGAACAATGACAATAATCATGAAGTGAAGGCTTTCATAATGTCTAAGTTAATTGCACACATCACAATGCTTAACACGTTCCACAACGAATTTTCATCAAACAAAATTCATGGCAGGAGAGAGAAACAGAATGAGAAAACCACCACTTCTAACCTAATGAAGGCCACTTCACTCCCCCCCCCTTCCTTTTTTCGAGCCAGATGGAATAAAACATGTTCACTTTGAGACTTTCAAGTTTAAAGATGAAAAATAATTAGACCAGTGCAAAATAAAGCTTCAAATAGGAGAGGAGAAATAATGCGGTTATTTTATTGAAACGGACAAAGCCAGGGATGGTACTGTAATAGGTAGTTGACACAGGGGGAGTGAAGGGAAAATGCCTCCTTTTTTATTCACGTCTTTTTGGGCTTTGTGTGGCATTCCTCTTGATATCGACTTGAAGCACTTTGAAATCCCTGACGGTGGCTAATGACGCAAGAGTCACATTAGGAGCAGCGTAGTTGCTCAGAGGTTCTCTCTGAAAGACACCCGTGTCAAAGCAATGCACCCTGGAATTAGGACGTACAGTTTGTCTCCGGTTGTGTGGGAATGCGTCTACATATTTCGGCATACAGTAACTAAGCAACAACAGGATTTCAAAATAATATTGACTTATCTGTGTAATAGTGGTTGTCCTCTCCATTTGTGATCCACAAGAGCAGTCCTCCCATTTAAATGTAAACAAGAACTAACAACACATAATGTATATTCATTTGTAGAACCAGTCAACGCAAAGGTATTGGCTCGGTGGTATCATTATCTAACTTAATTTTGGCACGTAAAAAAAAAAATACGTTTTTCTATAATCTGAGAGCAAAAGTGTACTAATAACGGTTTGTGCCTTGAGCGGAATGTCTCGGGAATGCATGTACCCCCTCAAGTTAACAAATACTTTCAGTGGGGTTGTCTTTCACTGAAGAAATCAAAACAAAACACACACGTATGCACATGCACGCACACAAACACACAAGGCTGCATCTGGTTTCATCTGTGGTTCTGAGACGAGAGGAACCGTTAAGGGTCATGTTACTGTCCCACCCCGTTGCTTATTGTATATTCACCAGGTTGTTGCTGGGAGGAAGGAATTAGAAAAACCAATAGTGGACCTCCAGAGTGGCCTAATGGTGCCTCTGCTACGGACCTGGGAGCTTCTGGGAGTCAATAACACCACTCAAAAGCCTCTCTCTCTCCCAGCCTCTTCCTACAACAACAACAACCACAGCAGCAGCTCATTAAGACAGAGAATTCAGCTAGGGCACCAGGAACACCATCTTTACTGGACTGCACACTAGTATACCTCTCAGAGAGATGGAGAGAGAAGGATAGAGAGAATTAGGTGATTGAGAGTGATGGACGGGTCTTTAGGTATGTTTGAGACAGATGGAATAAGGACCATAGGCAACAACGTCAATAAACATAGAAGAACATTTTGTAACAGTTTGTTACAGACATCCCATCCCTGATTGGCTGATTATGAAAGGCTGGGGGATGGGCAGGTGGGGAGGGGGATCAGCAGCAGTAGTGGCAGGAGCAGAAGGGTAACGCAGAGGCCAGCACTAGCAAAGCTCGCCTGAATTCTTTCCATCACAGGATTAACATGCTGGTAGACAAACTCTGTTCTCTGTCTCTCTGATTTGATTTAGCTTCGAACAGATAGTTGTGGATGGACTCCCGATCTGTGGAAAAATGCAGTCCACGGATCAGCGTTTTCCAAGCTTACTCTCCTTTTTTTGGTCAGAACGAGCTAGCGAGGGATAACAAGATAAAATAAGCCCTTTCCTTCTACCCCAGCGCACACAGAGGCACAAGTTGTCTCCTATTTGGGTCCCCTTCTCAGAGTTATAGTTTGAGTCTAGGGGCCACTAAGGCAAACTCTCGGAGAATGTTCCGTGCCACGTCCACTTTGTTCTGAGCAATCATGAGTGCCCTCTTCACATCCTCGAAAGAATAGCCCTCTCCCATGAGTTTGGCGATTTTGGCGTCTGTACTCTCACTGGCTGAGTCCTGCCCATGATTCTTCCTCTGATGGATGTCCGGAGGGGTCTTCCGAGGGAGCGGCTTAGGCGGCCTGGCAGGTGCCTGCAAATAATCTACGTCCACTGCAAAGAAAATTGAATGGATAAGTCAATGGATGACGGGTAGGTAAAAAGCTTCTTTCAAGTGGCTTTTAGCATGAGGGGCTTTAAGAGCTATTCAAAAAAGTTTCATTCATTATCAATAATGGAATCATGCATTTGTATTTATTATTTATTATGCCAAGGCAGCAGCTTCTCTTCCTCGGGTCCAGCAAAAATTAAGGCAGTAATATACACTATTATACAATTTTTAAACATTAAAATACATTTTACAAACGATTTCACAATACATTAAGTGTGTGCCCTCTGGCCACTACAACACAATCCAGGTGTACACGTGTGTATAGTCTGTATGATATGTGTGTTTGTATGTGTGTGTTTGTACCTGTGTGTGTGAATTTTCGCAGCCCTCACTGTTCCATAAGGTGTATTTTTAATCAGTTTTTTTTTAAATCTGATTTTACTGTTTGCGTGAGTTACTTGAAGTGGAATAGAGTTTCATGTAGTCATGGCTCATAGTCTGTTCTGGACTTGGGGACTGTGAAGAGACCGCTGGTGACATGTCTTGTGGGTTATGCATGGGTGTCTGACCTGTGTGCTAGTAGTTTAAACAGACAGTTTATTAGTTTAAGAAGTATCAACATGTCAATACTTTTTACAAAAACAAGAAGTTTGAGCCATGAGAGATTGACATGCATATTATTAATGTTAGCTCTCTGTGTACATTTAAGGGCTAGCCGTGCTGTCCTGTTCTGGCCCAGTTGTAATTTTCCCAAGTCCTTCTTTGTGGCACCTGACCAGAAGTGCAACCCATGTGTGACTAAACTAGGGCCTGTAGGACCTGCCTTGTTGATATTGTTGTTATGAAAGGAGAGCAGTGCTTTATTATGGATAGACTTCTCCCCATCTTAGCTACTGTTGCATCAATATGTTTTGACCATAATAGTTTACAATCCAGGGTTTCTCCAAGCAGTTTAGTCTCCTCAACTTGCTCAATTTCCACATGATTATTCATTACGAGATGTAGTTGAGGTTTAGGGTGTAGTGAATGATTTGTCCCAAATACAATGCTTTTAGTTTTTGAAATATTTAGGACTGGTGTATTTCTTGCCACCCATTCTGAAACTAACTGCAGCTCTTTGCAATCAATTCAGTCTCTGTAGTAGCTGACGTGTACAGTGTTGAGTCATCTGCATACATAGACACACAGGCTTTACTCAAGGGCAGTGGCAGGTCATTAGTAAAGATTTTTTGAAAGTAAGGGGCCTAGACAGCTGCCCTGGGGAATGTCTGATTCTACCTGGCTTATGTTGGAGAAGCTACCATTGAAGAACACCCTCTGTGTTTTGTCAGACAGATACATCTCAATCCACAATATAAGAAGGGGGTGTAAAGCCATAACATCTATGTTTTTCCAGCAGCATACTATGATCAATAATGTCAAAAGCCGCACTGAAGTCTAACAAAACAGCTCCCACAATCTTTTAATTATCAATTTCTCTCAGCCAATCATCAGTCATTTGTGTGAGTGCCGTGCATGTTGAATACCCTTCCCTATAATCGTGCTGAAAGCCTGTTGTTCATTTATTTCATGTAAAGTTTACTAAGGTTTGGTAACATGCTTTATTGGTCAGCTATTTGAGCCAGTAAAGGGGGCTTTACTATTATTGGTCAGCTATTTGAGTCAGTAAAGGGGGATTTACTATTATTGGGTAGCGGAATGACTTGCGCTTCCCTCCAGGCCTGAGGGCACACGCTCTCTAGTAGGCTTAGATTGAAGAGATGGCAAATAGGATCGTCCGCTATTGTCCTCTGTAATTTTCCATCCAAGTTGTCAGACCCCGGTGGTTTTTCCATTGTTGACAGACAACAATAATTTGTTCACCTCTTCCACACTCACTTTATGGAATTCAAAACAACAGTGCTTGTCTTTCATTATCTGGTCAGTTATACTTGGATGTGTTGGTTCGGCGTCTGTTGCTGGCATGTCATGCCTAAGTTGCCAATTAAAAAATCATTAAAGTAGTTGGCAATATCAGTGGTTTTTGTGATGAATGAGCCATCTGATTCAATAAATGATGGAGCTGAGTTTGCCTTTTTGACCCAGATTTTATTTAAGGTGCTCCAAAGATTTGTACTATCAATCTTTATATCATTTATCTTTGTTTCATAGTATAGTTTCTTCTTCTTTTTGTTCTGTTTAGTCACATGATTTCAAAATGTGCAGTAGGTTATGCAGCCAGACTTATTTGCCATTCCTTTTACCTCATCCCTCTCACCCATAACATTTTCTAACAATTCCCCATCAATCCACAGATATTTAACTGTTTTTTTGCATGCATTATTGTTGATTGTATTTTAAATCATTCAAAAAGCGAAACTATTCAATAATAAAAAATCCTACAGTATTAAATTGTACCTTGGGTGGGGGGTAACTGGTCGTACTCCTGGGACTGTGATGTCCGGATAGGGCTCTTCATGTTGTCCCCCGTTTGTCTCCTCACAGGGGGCAGAGGGGCCACAGCGCTCAGCATATCAAACACAGTATCTGAAACCAAACCATTTACAACTGTGAGGGGAAAAGATTGTCTACACTTCAAACAATAACTGCATGTTTGTCCTCTATCCACGTAGAATTGTGGCCTTTCATTTTTTAAATTACAGTGGATGAGAGTGACAGATGCACAGACCTGGCAGATGTGCAGACCAGGTGACACAGCGAGAGGAGCTGTGACCCACTGGTCTGGACATGCTGTCGCTATAATTCCATATTCCGTTCTCCTCCAAAATGAATGCATATATTGGTTTTCTCAAATGTTATTTTTTTCCTGGGGAGTTGAGAACCCTGGTTGATTGGATTTAAAAATCAAACAGTTGTAATGAACGGGGGGGCTGTGTGTGGGTGTTTGAGTGAGAAAGACAGAGGAGAACCAACCAGTACAAGCAGAGCCCCATTCATTATCGGGGCTTCGTGCCGACAACATCAAAACTAACTCCCTAGACTCTGAAGTCAGGAGAACTTTGGTATCAGAGATATGCATTTTGTAGAATCAAGCTTTTTTAAAGGACAGTGGAATAGGGATAGGGAGGCGGCAGATTTGTGGCCATCTGATGGATCTAACCCTTGCCACTGAGGGTATATGTGGTTCAGAGTTGGTAGTTTTATCTAGTTTTATCACTAGATCAGATTCTGGCACTCAAACTGTTTTCTATTGGTATTCTCGAGTTTGGAGGGAAGAAACAGCTCACCGGGGGTTAACAGGAAATGGTCATGTCCGGAGGCAGGCCGGGGAGCTCGTGAGCAGGAGGGGGACGAGGAGAGGCCTGTGAAACTGTGTCTGACGAGTGCAGGGGGCGAGCGCTGTGAGGGAGGCAGGTTGTTGAACAGCTCCTCTGGTGCTGAGACACAATAGTGAGAGGACAAGCAGATAATGGGTTAGGGTTAAAAGGTAATGTTACCGTCTTGGTAAACACTGCATATGTTGGCTCAATCGGAAATTACCTTTATAAGGAGCATAGACGACAAAGCGAGATCGGATTGAATCGGCCAAACTTAATTCCTGGAGGGCCGTCTGTCTGCTGTTTTTGTTATTTCCTTCCAATTCATGTAAATTAAGACCTAGACAACCAGGTGAGGGGAGTTCCTTACTAATCAATTACCTCAATTGAAAAAACAAACAAGGAGCGAAAACCCGACTCACCGAGACATCAGTTTGACACCCTTGGTTTATGTAGTTACTTTCCAGTGAAGGCTTGTTCAGACCTTAGATAATTTAGTTTTACCAATGAGAAGGGAAATGTACACAACAGTGTGACAGATAATCTAAAGATTTCCCGGGGGGAATTAATAGATTTCCCAATTTTACACATTTACTGTCACAGATACATTCACTACCACAGATGCACATTTTGGGGAATATTCAGAGGTGGAAACTTTCCAAGGGAATTAACGGGAATATATGGGATTAATACCATTTAAATGTTGATGTCTTTTGCATTGGATATTTTACCATATCATATGGAGACAGAAACATAAAACTTTTACCTTATCATAAGTAGACATAATTGCAAATTATTAAATCCTTACAATAAAAATCAAATAAAACATTTAGTTACGAATTTAAATAATTAAATGAGTTGACTCTTCACATGGGATGATTTCACTGAACAACAAAAGAAACGGAATATTGAATGATCCCCAATGATCCATCGCATCTCCCAAAAACATTTTCAACATACATCTGTAAAATGATAGTCTAGAAACTAAAGCTTTGGTTGTCTTTCACTCAGGCTTCCATGTCTTCTCCCTGGACCTCCTCAATATCCACTAGAGGCCGACGCTGATACCGATACCAATTATTGGAGGACCAAAAAAGCCGATACCGATTAAATCGGCCGATTTGTATATATATATTTGTAATAATGACAATTACAACAATACTGAATGAACAGTGAACACTTTCATTTTAACTTAATATAATACATCAATAAAATCTATTTAGTCTCAAATAAATAATGAAACATGTTCAATTTGGTTTAAATAATGCAAAAACAAAGTGTTGGAGAAGAAAGTAAAAGTGCAATATGTGCCATGCAAAAAAAGCTAACGTTTAAGTTCCTTGCTCAGAACATGAGAACATATGAAAACAGGTGGTTCCTTTTAACATGAGTCTTCAATATTCCCAGGTAAGAAGTTTTAGGTTGTAGTTATTATAGGACTATTTCTCTCTATACCATTTGTATTTCATATACCTTTGACTATTGGATGTTCTAATAGGTACTTAAGTATTACCAGCCTAATCTCGGGAGTTGATAGGCTTGAAGTCATAAACAATGCTTGAAGCATTGCGTAGAGTTGCTGGCAAACGCAGTAAAGTGCTGTTTGAATGAATACTTACGAGCCTGCTGCTGCCTACCATCGCTCAGTCAGACTGCTCTATCAAATCATAGACTTAATTATAATATAATAACACACACAAATACGAGCCTTAGGTCATTAATATGGTCAAATCCGGAAACTATAATTTCGAAAATAAAACGGTGAAATACCATTCCGTATTTTATCTAACGGGTGGAATCCATAAGTCTAAATATTGCTGTTACATTGCACAACCTTCGATGTTATGTCATAATTACGTACAATTCTGGCAAATTAGTTTGCAACGAGCCAGGCGGCCCAAACTGTTGCATATACCCTGACTGCGTGCAATGAACGCAAGAAAAGTGGCACAATGTCCCTAGTTTAATATTGCCTGCTAACATGAATTTCTTTTAACTAAATATGCAGGTTTATAAAAATATTCTTCTGTGCATTGATTTAAAAGAAAGGCATTGATGTTTATGGATAGGTACATTCGTGCAACGATTGTGTTTTTTCCCCGCAAATGCGCTTTTGTTAAATCATCCCCCGTTTGGCGAAGTTGGCTGTCTTTGTTGGGGAGAAATAGTCTTCACACAGTTCGCAACGAGCCAGGCGGCCCAAACTGCTGCATATACCCTGACTCCGTTGCACAGAACGCAAGAGAAGTGACACAATTTCCCTAGTTAAAAGAAATTCATGTTAGCAGGCAATATTAACTAAATATGCAGGTTTAAAAAATATATACTTGTGTATTGATTTTAAGAAAGGCATCGATGTTTATGGTTAGGTACACATTGGTGCAACGACAGTGCTTTTTTTGCGAATGCGCTTTTGGCGAAGTAGGCTGTGATTCAATGATAAATTAACAGGCACCGCATCGATTATATGCAACGCAGGACACGCTAGATAAACTAGTAATATCATCAACCATGTGTCGTTAACTAGTGATTATGATTGAATGATTGATTGTTTTAGATAAGTTTAATGCTAGCTAGCACCTTACCTTGGCTCCTTGCTGCACTCGCGTAACAGGTAGTCAGCCTGCCACACAGTCTCCTCATGGAGTGCAATGTAATCGGCCATGATCGGTGTCCAAAAATTACGATTACCGATTGTTATGAAAACTAGCTGATGAACTAACTACTATCTGTGAACCAACAGTAATGTTTTCCCTCTACAGTATGTGGTTCATTTTCAGAATGAGAGAATTCGGTAAAAATTAGGCGTTGCTTGTTAATACAAGTGTAGCTGGAGCTGGGCACATCACAGTCTGCTTGGAGTTTGCCAAAAGGCTCCTAAAGGACTCTCAGACCATGAGAAACAAGATGCTCTGGTCTGATGAAAGCAATATTGAACTCTTTGGCCTGAATGCCAAGTGTCACGTCTGGAGGAAACCTTGCACCTTTCCTAAGGTGAAGCATGATGGTGGCAGCATCATGCTGTGGGGATATTTTTCAACAGCAGGGACTGGGAGACTAGTCAGGATCGAGGGAAAGATGAACAGAGCAAAGTACAGAGAGATCCTTGATGAAAACCTGCTCTAGAGCGCTCAGGACCTCAGACTGGGACGAAGGTTCACCTTCCAACAGGACAACGACTCTAAGCACACAGCCAAGACAATGCAGGAGTGGCTTCGGGACAAGTCTCTGAATGTCCTTGAGTGGCCCATCCAGAGCCCGGACTTGAACCCGATCAAAAATCTCTGGAGAGACCTGAAAATAGCTGTGCAGCGACATTCCCCATCCAACCTGACAGAGCTTGCGAGTATCTGCAGAGAAGAATGGAAGAAACTCCCCAAATACAGGTGTATTACCCAAGAAGACTTGAGGCTGTAATCGCTGCCAAAGGTATTTCAACAAAGTACTGAGTAAAGGGTCTGTAACGTAATATTTTTTGGGAAAAATTCAAGAGGTCTGAATACTTTCCGAGTGCACTGTATAATCTTATAGTTGAATATATACTTGTAAAAAATACTTAGTGTACAAAGTGCTAGCCACACAGCTTTGGAGTAGTTAGAAGGTACATTTCCCTGCTTTTGAGAGGATCTGGCTACAGTGGTTCCACCGCGGGACTTAGAGGTACCCAGAGTCACGGCTTCATTGCTCCAGACCACCACAAGGGGGAGTTAGAGCACTCATTATGCATTTGGGTCCCAAGGTTTTTATATGACCAATCATATCGAGTGGTTCCAATGACGAATTTGACGCGGAACCACCCCTTCCTGGTGACTTTCTTCAGCAAAGATGGCTGACAACATTACGGGGAGGCAAATGTAAGTAGTTATAACGTCATAACGAGTCAAGCAAAAAAAATTACAATTGAGAGGAATATGTTAGTTAATAACCTTTTCTCAATAGGGGGTGCTGTTTACACTTTGAAGATTTTTCGTTCCCAGATTAAACTGCCTCGTACTCAATTCTTGCTCGTACAATATGCATATTATTATTACTATTGGATAGAAAACACTCTCTAGTTTCTAAAACCGTTTGAATTATTTCTCTGAGTGAAACAGAACTCATTCTGCAGCTCACTTCCTGTCAAGAAGTGAGATTTCTGAAATTGAGGTCTCTGTTCCAGGGTCGGTTTATAAATTCCCTTATAAGCTATGGGGCTACATGCACTGCATACGCCTTCCCCTAGATGTCAGTAAGCGGTGAGACTTTGAATGGAGCGGATAGCACCATCTGGGGGAGTATAAAACCTCTTGGAACGGAAGTACCGACCTTTTCGACGAGGCGCCTGACGCATGAGGGAAACCGGCATGGCGTCTTCAAAAGCTTTCGGTTTAGCAGTTCTATATCTCCGGCTCTGATTTAATTAGTTTTTTGTCTTAAAAACTTCATAAGGTAGTTAATTTAAACCGACTTATAGCAGTTTATAGCAGTTTATTGCGATTTTCTGGAGTTTCTTTGTCAGGCGTTATCACGAGTTGGGCACCTCTCCGGTACATCGGCGTTAGCAGCTAATTTCTACAGGAGTAGAGGACATCTTTCAACCAAAAGACGATTGTTCTGGACAAAGGACCACTTGCCCAAGATTCTGATGGAAGATCATCCAAAAGTAAGAGCTATTTATGATGTTAATTCGTATATCTGTGGAAAGATGTAAAATTATTAGTCCGCCATTGATTTAGGCATGGTCTCGCTGTAACGCACGCTGAATGTCGAGTAACGTTAATTTAAAAAATCTAACACAGCGGTTGCATTAAGAACTAATGTGTCTTTCATTTGCTGTCCAACCTGTATTTTTTAGTCAAGTTTACGATTAGTTATCGATTAGATTAGGTGCCTCTCCAAGATGGCGCCGGCCAGATTGCCTGAAATGTTGCTACTAATCACATTGTATAACCACGATTTGTGCTGCTAAATATGCACATTTTCGAACAAAACCTATATCCATTGTGTAATATGATGTTACAGGACTGTCATCTGATGAAGTATATCAAGGTTATTCAAAAATTATATATCTTTTGCTGGATTGTTACGATCGCTAACCTTTGCTACTGGTAAACGGCTTGTGTTTCCGGCTATTGTGGTAAGCTAATATAATGCTAAATTGTGTTTTCGCTGTAAAACACTTAAAAAATCTGAAATATGGGCTGGATTCACAAGATGTTGGTCTTTCATTTGCTGTACGCTGTGTATTTTTCAGAAATGTTTTATGATGAGTATTTCGGTATTTGACGTTGGTCTCTGTAATTATTCTGGCTGCTTCGGCACTATTTCAGATTGCAGCTGCAATGTAGAACTGTGATTTATACATGAAATATGCACATTTTTCTAAAAAAACATATGCTATACAATAAATATGTTATCAGACTGTCATCTGATGAAGTTGTTTCTTGGTTAGTGGCTATATATATCTTTATTTGGTCGAATTTGTGATAGCTACCTATGCAGGAAAAAAATGGTGGGAAAAAAAAGTTGTGCCTTTTGCTATCGTGGTTAGCTAATAGATTTACATATTGTGTCTTCCCTGTAAAACATTTTAAAAATCAGAAATGATGGCTGGATTCACAAGATGTGTATCTTTCATCTGGTGTCTTGGACTTGTGATTTAATGATATTTAGATGCTAGTATTTACTTGTGACGCTATGCTAGGCTATGCTAGTCAGCTTTTTTACTGTGGGGGGTGCTCCCGGATCCGGGATTGGGACCAATTAGAAACAATTGTGCATATTTTTTTGCCATAAAGTTAATTTACGAAAATCACTATTTTGCTAGTTTATTTCTGTCATATCCAATACCAGGTGTATCAAACTCCATTCTGTGAATGATGCTGTCTGCATGTATGTATTACAATTATAGACTTCAACATTGTTTACCACTCCTGCTCCTGGGACATCAATGATTACACATTGTAACTATGCAATAGACTAGAAACATGATTTTGTATTTCATATATACAGAATAAAAAACAGTACATCCTGCCAGCACGACCACAGGCATGCTGAATGGCGCGTGGAAGAGAGCGAGGAAAGAGATAGGAGTAACAATCCAAGGCTATTTGCTCAGTGACGTGCATAATAATGTAATGAAACAAGCACGGAGCACGTTTCGAACCCTCAACATTCTAGCCCGAAGTCCAGCACACTATCCACTGGGCCCAAATGTATTAATTGAGGTTGGGGCCGATTGTGGCTAAAAAAAAACGTTTTAATTTGGAATCTTTAACATGTGGAAAGGGGGAAAAGTATTTTTATTTGTTTCTCACAAGCGTAGCAGGCTGTGAATTCTGTTAACAGCGTTTCTAGGATGGGCTATTAGCTGAACAATAGACTATTCAACCTTTACTAAAGAATTAGTATATCAAATAGCCGAGCTAGGTGTGAACCCCCCCTCCCCAACTTGAGCTAGGTGTGATGCCAAATGCTAATTGAGTGTATGTAAACTTCTGACCCACTGGGAATGTGATGAAAGAAATAAAAGCGGAAATAAATCATTCTCCCTACTATTATTCTGACATTTCACATTCTTAAAATAAAGTGGTGATCCTAACTGACCTAAGACAGGGAATTTTTACTAGGATTAAATGTCAGGAATTGTGAAAAACTGAGTTTAAATGTATTTGGCTAAGCTGTATGTAAACTTCCGACTTCAACTGTGTATATATATATATGGTTCGAATTCAAGCTGTATCACATCCGACCGTGATTGGGAGTCACAATTTGCCCAGCGGGTTTGGCCGGGGTAGGCCTTCATTGGCCGGGGTAGGCTGGTGCTGAAAATATAGCTAGCTTGTTATGCAAGTGTTGCACACCAACAGATGGAGAAAACCTACACCAGTCGAGCAATTCATTTCAACAATAATCTTCATTTTAATTTGACTTTACAAACAACAAGAGGGCTTAATTGGAGTCTATTTCTTCAGAGCCTAGACCTATATAAAATAACTTAACTGGCTGAGGTAGGCTTTGAGGCTTTATTAGGCCTACTTACAATTGCAACTGGTCAAAAATGTAGCACATTTTCACAACTGTAGCAGGTGTAGCCCATCATGCAAATGTTTCCTATTAGCAGGACAATAGAGTTTTTATAACCCGGGTACTGTTGTGAAAATCCCCCAACTTGCAATGTATTCGATGCTTAAGTGTTACATTTCTACCTCAAAACAGCAGTACTGTATTTATTCTGCAACATCTTTATGCTTTTGTTAATAAAATAAAATAACAAGAAAAAAGACATTCAAATGCGGATGTTTACATTAGCTACATTTTAGTCCACTTCCACCCAGCTCCACGACCACAGGTAAAACCTTGCTGAGATTATCAATGTATTTGTTGCATTGTTGTATCGTCAATTTCTCTAGCCAAAACATCTTGATGGCCTTGACCAGTTCATCTTTGAGCAAATTGCTCAAGGGCGGAGATGACATGATTGAATGTCTCGCCAGCTTTGATCCACGACTGGGCCTTCAGGACGCAAAGTTCTTTGTTTGTCAGATGAATCATTGGGTCGAAACTACAGAACAGTACAAAACAAGCGAACACACATGGTTACTGTTCTGATCAGTGTTTTAAAATGTGAAAATGTGCAGCATACAGTAAAGACCAGTAGTCGATTTATTTAAGCATTATTTTTAGCATTATTAGGCCTACATTAAATTATCTTAGCCTACTGTACCTGTTCAGTTTCCTGGGCTTTCGAGTTCGGCGTAAAACAGGCATCTGATGATAGTGTTTGCGAATAGCACTGTCCGTGACCAAAATCCCCAAGTCTACCAGTATTTTTGAAATGTGTCCAGTAGATTTTCCGTTCATCCTGAAAGGCCTAATATGCTCACTTAAATGAATAGAGATCCTGATCATGGTGCTACAGTATAATTAAAGTGAGGACCATCGGCAAGCTGCTGTATACTTATAGCCCACTGTAACCTGAAAGTCATGCCTTTCCTCCCCCCGCCCAAAACTCCACCCTTAACACAGTTACCATTCAAAAACGAGCTCTTAATAAAAAATAAATGACATTGCGACCAAAGAAAACAGACGAAATGGACATAGTTTTCTTCAAACCAGCTTCTATTTATGGTGTTACCTGTTCCAGGGTTAGGACTGTAACCACCAGCTTCTTTCTATGGTGCTACCTGTTCCAGGGATAGGACTGTAACCACCAGCTTCTTTCTATGGTGTTACCTGTTCCAGGGTTAGGACTGTAACCACCAGCTTCTTTCTGTGGTGCTACCTGTTCCAGGGTTAGGACTGTAACCACCAGCTTCTATCTATGGTGCTACCTGTTCCAGAGTTAGGACTGTAACCACCAGCTTCTATCTATGGTGCTACCTGTTCCAGAGTTAGGACTGTAACCACCAGCTTCTTTCTATGGTGCTACCTGTTCCAGGGTTAGGACTGTAACCATCAGCTTCTTTCTATGGTGCTACCTGTTCCAGGGTTAGGACTGTAACCACCAGCTTCTTTCTATGGTGCTACCTGTTCCAGGGTTAGGACCGTAACCACCAGCTTCTTTCTATGGTGTTACCCGTTCCAGGGTTAGGACTGTAACCACCAGCTTATTTCTATGGTGCTGCCTGTTCCAGGGTTAGGACTGTAACCACCAGCTTCTTTCTATGGTGCTACCTGTTCCAGGGATAGGACTGTAACCACCAGCTTCTTTCTATGGTGCTACCTGTTCCAGGGTTAGGACTGTAACCACCAGCTTATTTCTGTGGTGCTACCTGTTCCAGGGTTAGGACTGTAACCACCAGCTTATTTCTATGGTGCTACCTGTTCCAGAGTTAGGACTGTAACCACCAGCTTCTATCTATGGTGCTACCTGTTCCAGAGTTAGGACTGTAACCACCAGCTTCTTTCTATGGTGCTACCTGTTCCAGGGTTAGGACTGTAACCATCAGCTTCTTTCTATGGTGCTACCTGTTCCAGGGTTAGGACTGTAACCACCAGCTTCTTTCTATGGTGCTACCTGTTCCAGGGTTAGGACCGTAACCACCAGCTTCTTTCTATGGTGTTACCCGTTCCAGGGTTAGGACTGTAACCACCAGCTTATTTCTATGGTGCTGCCTGTTCCAGGGTTAGGACTGTAACCACCAGCTTCTATCTATGGTGCTACCTGTTCCAGGGTTAGGACTGTAACCACCAGCTTCTTTCTATGGTGCTACCTGTTCCAGGGTTAGGACTGTAACCACCAGCTTCTTTCTATGGTGTTACCTGTTCCAGAGTTAGGACTGTAACCACCAGCTTATTTCTATGGTGCTATCCGTTCCAGGGTTAGGACTGTAACGACCAGCTTCTATCTATGGTGCTACCTGTTCCAGGGTTAGGACTGTAACCACCAGCTTCTTTCTATGGTGCTACCTGTTCCAGGGTTAGGAATGTAACCACCAGCTTCTTTCTATGGTGTTACCTGTTCCAGGGTTAGGACTGTAAACACCAGCTTCTTTCTATGGTGTTAGGACTGTAACCACCAGCTTCTTTCTATGGTGTTACCTGTTCCAGAGTTAGGACTGTAACCACCAGCTTATTTCTATGGTGCTATCCGTTCCAGGGTTAGGACTGTAACCACCAGCTTCTATCTATGGTGCTACCTGTTCCAGGGTTAGGACTGTAACCACCAGCTTCTTTCTATGGTGCTACCTGTTCCAGGGTTAGGACTGTAACCACCAGCTTCTTCCTATGGTGTTACCTGTTCCAGGGTTAGGACTGTAACCACCAGCTTCTTTCTATGGTGCTACCTGTTCCAGGGTTAGAACTGTAACCACCAGCTTCTTTCTATGGTGCTACCCGTTCCAGGGTTAGGACTGTAACCACCAGCTTCTTTCTATGGTTCTACCCGTTCCAGGGTTAGGACTGTAACCACCAGCTTATTTCTATGGTGCTACCTGTTCCAGGGTTAGGACTGTAACCACCAGCTTCTTTCTATGGTGCTACCTGTTCCAAGGTTAGGACTGTAACCACCAGAGGACTTGAAAATGAGCCGGAGCTAAGAGGATCACCAAAACTAAAGCTATTTTGGTTTCAGAGCATTTTATTTATTTTTTTAAAAAGGAGAGAAGGTATATAGCCTATCAATGAGTATGCATACTCTATAATAAAATCGATAATTGTGTACTAAAAACATGAATGTGTTTTTGCAGAGCTTACAACCATGTCAACAACCATCACGGAGATCAGTGGACAAAGGGCTGGACAACAGGCCAACGAAAAAACGCATGGTTGCCAAGAAAGCGGTTAGTTAAGCTAGATTCTTAAAATGTGTACGCAGCATTTGTGTGTTGGAGTCACTTTTAATTCTTAATTGATCTGCAGTTTCTATCATAGGCCACTGTAATCGATGGGGGCTCAGGGCGGTACCATTCTGCTCATCTGATGAAGATGCTCATGGGTGAGATTCAAACTTTGAAGACCAAGATCGGGTCATTGAAGGCAGACCATCAGAAAGAGAAACATTCTCTGAGGGCAAAGAGACGGGCGACAGCTGACGCATTGGTCCAGAGCCAGGCGCTATTGGCGGAGAGTCAGGTGGAGATGTGTAACCGAAGAGAGATACCACGAGTGGGCACAGAATACAAATTGGGATGGATCCTAAGGCAAATGTGGCTTACCAATGAACCTCCGGGTGTTAATCATTAATAGTATGTCTCAGAAGTTTCCGTCCATGACTGATGCAACCGGAAAAGCATTAAAGACAGAGTTAATGAGTACTTGAGGTCACGAGAAAGCCTGGTCATGGCCTACTCTCCCTTATGTAAGGAATTAGGCACTTTCCCATGTTTACTACAGTATGTACTGTATCCTATGTTTCGTTAATAAAATAATGATAAAATACTATTTAAAAATTCTGATGTTTATTTAGTTATGGATCCATAACGAATGACTTGTTCAAATATGCCATGATATTCTTGTGATATGTGTTGACTGAATATAAGCAAGTGATTTCAGCTTTTTTGCCTTTTTCTCGGTTAAATGAAAACGAAATCTCCAAAATATCATTACTTTTTAATCAAAGTGATTATTATTATTAATTATAATAATTAATCTAAAAAAACTGGGATCTTTTAATGTAGACTGTACTATACTGTACTGTTTTACAAATCTTTCATTGAGAGTATTTTATCTTTTTGTATTGTTTGTTGGTTTGGCAATGCCACTGTCAGACAGAGAAATATGCTGAGAAGGATTATCACCACAGCAAGCAAGGTACTGGGAGTCAAACAGACAGGCCTGGAGGAGATCTTTAAGGTCAGGGCCCTCCGCAAGGCTCACAAAATAATTTCAGACCCAAGCCACCTCCTGTACCCGGACTTTGAACTACTTCCCTCTGGGCGCAGGTATAGGACACCCGTCAGCGGGAAAAACAGAACTAGACAATCATTTGTGCCAGGTGTGATATCCCTCCTAAATAGATAAGGCTAATGTTCCTATCGACTCAATAAGGCTAGCAGGCTAGTCTTTTTTTATTGGTATGTAAATGTTATGAAAGTTGTATTGTCAATTTTGTTTTGTATTTTAACGCCACTTTAAACGTGTACATGACACTGCAACAAAAGTCAGTAAGTAAGTAAATTAATTTAGAATTATATTAAAGCCCCTTAGGATCTGTGATAATTTCTAACGGAAAATGCCCCTTAGATATTAATTTAGAGTCCTCCAATCCTCTAAATGTAATTATTGGCAGAGAGTAACGTCATTGAAAAAAATATTTTTAGATATACTGTAGGCCTACCATAGGTGAAATGAGTCTCACTAGTGTTGAGTAATGTCTAATGAAGGCAAACAATTTAGAATCCTCCAATTAATTAAGCAAGTACCAGTCAAAAGTTTGCACACACCTACTCATTCCAGGATTTTTCTTTATTTTTTACTATGTTCTACATTGTAGAATAATAGGGAAGACATCAGAACTATGAAATAACACATATGGAATCAGTTGAGAAAAAAATATTATTTACAGGGCCAGCCTACTCCTTCCTCCCCAACGGGGATTTGAACCCCGGTCTCCCACTTGCCCCGCATTCTGTAGTACAGACATGGCCTGCTCTCTCTTATGTAAGGAATTAGGCACATTCCCATGTTTACTACATACAGTATGTATTGTAGACCGCACAGTAGCCTAATAAACACATTTCGTTAATAAAATAATGATAAAAAATACTCTTTCAAAATGCAGATGTTGATTTAGTTATAGATCTATAACGAATTACTATGGGAATAAATATCACTGATTTACAGAAATATTGGAACAAAGATGTCTAATGAAGGCAAACAATTTCGAATCCTCCGATCCTGTAGCCTACTCCCGATGTCACGTTGTACAGCGCCATAGAAACCCTGAGGGTTTTGTTTTTTGTTTTTCTCTGAATAGAAACACCATAATATTAATCTAATTCATTAATTTTTTTAAATCAATCCCATATAGTATGTTATTACAAAAAAGGTTTTAAATTCTCTGGTAATACCAATATGGACTACTATCAAATGCTTCTCAAAGATGCCCTCTGATGGTCAAACTAGCAATAGCAAGTAACAGAAAAAATGGCTTGTAATTAAATGACGTGCCACAGAATGCTGCGGCAGCATGCAAGGTGTGCCGCAGTATGACACAACTTTTAAAGGAGAAACCACTGTAGTACATACCCATTGACTTTCAGCAATTACGCTAATCTAATGATATGCTACCTTCAACTTCCTTCAAACTGCATGCAGAGACATACAAATGGTATGCATGAGTTCCTCAGACTCTGGGTAAGTAGGAAATTAGCCCAAAACCCGAAGTATCCCTTTAATGTGTTATGTTGTGTTCTGTGATTAAAGGCTAATTAAGCTTGTACTCTGCCTGTTCTGCAGTCTTAATGAGACTGGCATACAGTATGTGCATGTGATACTAAATAGCCTACTAAAATGAGATTGTTAAAATTGGCACCATTTAAATTACGTTTGGCCATTTTTGGGGGGTTCACAGCAAATTTTTAGGGGCTCAAATAACTAAAACTAGATTGGTACAAAATAATCTAATTTGGCATACAGAAACTAGAGACCATGAATTACTTGATCAAAAATAATGGCACCGATTGGCCTATAGGTGGCGCTGTTATAAGCAAACTCACTTAAACCCTTATATCAGCCACCTTGTTTGACCTGGAGACTTGAAACTTTGTATGCAGGCGTCAAGATAGATTTTCCTCCATATTGGAAATTTTGTTAATGACAAACTTATTCTCATGAACCATAAGTCCAAATAACACCAAATGTTTGGTATGTAGACCCATGGTACATCTCTTAAGTTAGTTAAGGGATTGGTTAAGATATGGATGAGTTATTGATACATCCAATTAAATCCTTTTTAAATCCACTTCACAGTGGCCTATCAACTTTAAACTTCATCAAAGGCATTAACACAATGAACCATGTTAAGTTTGGCATTGATATCTTACAAAAATATAGAAACTATTAACAATTCACTTTTTTGACAATGTAACGCTAATGCTTCAACTAATCATAAAAAATATTCTCACAGATAAAAGTCATATTCAGTCCAAATTAGGTCTTTGGACTCATCACAAAGACTTCAAGAAAATAACATTGATGCATTCAAAGATGGCCACACTATATGAGTACTGTAGATGCATATTAGAACATATGCAAAAATATGCTAACTTAACACTAAATGACAAATCTAATATTCTCGTGCCCCAATAGCATTGTTGCAGAGGGCTTGCTAACAGTGTTTGAGTTATCTAAGCCGCTTTCTTGTAAAACAGCTCAGCGAGGTAACAAAAAGCTAATTTGCGACGCTAGCTAGACTGCTTCTCGATTCGGAAGCTCATGGGGCTTCAGGGGCCAGCGAGTTAGATGATTCCATTATGGGCAACAACAACTGGCTACTAGAACTGAATCGATGGACATGGGGCAATGACATTTGGTATGTAAACCTTATGGGGTTTGAAATTACTGACACCCTTCTTGTCAATATGTTGTTTCCACTTTGGAAAAAATCGTGCCCAAATTAAACTGCCTCGTACTCTATTCTAGATCGTACAATATGCATATTATTATTACTATTGGATAGAAAACACTCTCAAGTGTGGCCATACAACAGTGGCCACTGTGAGAGCAAAACTACAAGATTATGTTATACTGTTTATGCATCAAATAGCTTTGATGAGTACTTTCTCATGAGATGTCTGTGTGAAGTGAGAGGAGCCTAAAGACCTACAGCTGGCAATCCAGCTGGCAATCCATTGCTCTATTCCTGGAGGAGTAGAGCAAAACTCTTATTGTGTCTAATCATTCTTGCATCTGGGAAACAACACCAGAGGCAGATTACCACAGGATGAACCCGGAGTGGTTTATGGTGCCCCCCCAATCTATATGGGAGGGGTGGAACCAGCCATGACTAAGCATTCTTAGTGTCAGCTATATAAAGAACTCTGTATTTTGGTAAAGGTTAAGCTACCCGACCCAACAGTCAAGGGTGTTGGGTTGACTAGTCTCATTATTGCAATAATTCATCGGTATTAAATAAAGATGATTGTTTGAAGAAATTACAAAGTCTCTTTCAGTATGAATTTCCACGACATCATGCACGCTTCCAACTCAATCATCAAGTTTGCAGACGAGACAGCCTACAGGTAGGAGGTGAGTGCCTGGGAATGTGGTGCCAGGAAAATAACCTCTCACCCAACATCAACAAAACAAAGAAGCTGATCGTGGAATTCAGGAAACAGCAGAGGGAGCACCCCCTTATCCATATTGAAGGGACAGCAGGGAGAAGGTGGAAAGCGTCAAGTTCCTCTGGGTATTTTATTTATTTATTTAACCTTTATTTAACGAGGCAAGTGAGTTAAGAACAAATTCGTATTTACAATGACGACCTACCCCGGCCAAACCCTAACCCGGACGATGCTGGGCCAATTGTGTGGCGCCCTATGGGACTCCCAATCACGACTGGTTGTGATACAGCCTGGAATCGAACCAGGGTCCGTAGTGCCACCTCTAGCACTGAGATGCAGTGCCTTAGACCGCAGAGCCACTCACATCACTGACAAACTGAAATGTTTCACCCACACAGACAGTGTGGTGAAGAAGGCACAACAGCGTCTCTTCAACCTCAGGAGGCTGAAGAAATTTGTCTAGGCACCTAAAACCCTCACAAAATTTTACATATGCACAATTGAGAGCATCCTGTCGGGCTGTATCACAGCCTGGTACGGCAACTGCACCGCCCTCAACTGCAATATTCTCCAGAGGGTGGTGCGGTCTGCACAACGCATCACCAGTGGCAAACTACCTGCCCTACAGAACACCTACAGCACCCGATGTCACAGGAAGGCCAAAAAGATCATCAAGGACAACAACCACCCGAGCCACTGCCCATTCATCCTGCTATCATCCCGAAGGCGAGGTCAGTACAGGTGCATCAAAGCTGGGACAGAGAGACTGAAAAACAGCTTCTATCTCAAGGCCATAAGACTGTTAAATAGCCATCACTAGCACATTAGAGGCTGCTGCCCCATATACATAGACTTGAAAGAACTGGCCACTTTAATAATGGAACACTAGTCACTTTAATAATGTTTACATATTTTGCATTATTCATCTCATATGTATAGACTGTATTCTATCCTATTCTACTGTATCTTAGTCTATGTCGCTCTGACATTGCTCACCCAAATATTTATATATTCTTAACTCCATTACTTTAGATTTGTGTGTGCTATGTGTATTATTGTGAAATTGGTAGGTATTACTTGTTAGATATTACTGCACTGTTGATTTGGCCTTGTGTTTTAGGTTATTGTCCTGCTGAAACCTGAACGTGGTTTTCTTCTAGGATTTTGCCTGTGCTTAGCTCCATTACATTAATTTTTTATCCTGAAAAACTCCCCAGTCCTTAAAACCTCTTGACACTACAGGGGGTGCTGTTTCAACTTGGACATTTATCGTTCCCAAATTAAACTGCCTCGTACTCAATTCTTGCTCGTACAATATGCATATTATTATTACTATTGGATAGAAAACAATCTCTAGTTTCTAAAACCGTTTGAATTATGTCTGTGGGTGAACCAGAACTCTTTCTGCAGCGAAATTCATGTCAGGAACTGCGACGGTCTGAAAACGAGGCTCTGTTCTCAGATCAGTTTAAAGCTCTGTATGTATCCTATGGGTCGACATAAACTGCACCCGCCTTCCCCTGGATGTCAGTAACCAATGAGAAGTGGAATGGAGTGTCTACGTAGTTCTCAGAGCTTATAAAAGGCCAAGGAATGAAGGGAGCTCTCTTTTCGTCGTTCGTCATTCGCGCAAAGCAAGACCTCAGGATGGCATTTTGAAACGCTCAGTTATCGGCCTTAGCTATATTCGTCTGTAATTTAATTCGATATAGGTGTTAGAAACATCATAACGAAGTTATTTTAAACCGAGTTATATCAGTTTATGCGAGTATATTGCTATTTTCGGAATTTCCTTAGTATTGCGTTTTGAGGACTTGGGCATGTTGTGGCCACATAGCTAATGTTAGCTGCTAATTCCGAAGTTGAAGACAACGTTTTACAACCAAGCAACGATTATTTTGGACAAAGGACCACTTGCCCAAGATTCTGATGGAAGCTCGTCCAAAAGTAAGAGCTATTTATGATGTTATTCCGTATTTATGTGGAAAAATGTAAACGCATTTGTCCGCCATTATTGCGGCACTAGTCTGGCTGTAACGCACACTGTATGTCTAGTAACGTTAATTTAAAAAATCTAACTCAGCGGTTGCATTAATAACTAATGCATCTTTCATTTGCTATCCAACCTGTATTTTTTAGTCAAGTTTACGATTATTTATTGATTAGATTAGGTGCCTTTCCAAGATGGCGCCGGCCAGAATGCATGACCTGTTGCCACTGATCACATTGTATAACCACGATTTGTGCTGCTAAATATGCACATTTTCGAACAAAACCTATATGCATTGTGTAATATGATGTTACAGGACTGTCATCTGACGAAGTATATCAAGGTTAGTCCAAAATTATATATATTTTGCTGTATTGTTACGATCGCTAACCTGTGCTGCTGGTAAATTGCTTGTGTTTCTGGCTATTGTGCTAAGCTAATATAATGCTATATTGTGTTTTCGCTGTAAAACACTTAAAAAATCTGACATATTGGCTGGATTCACAAGATGTTGGGCTTTCATTTGCTGTACGCTGTGTATTTTTCAGAAATGTTTTAAGATGAGTAATTAGGTATTTGACGTTGGTCTCTGTAATTATTCTGGCAGCTTCGGCACTATTTCAGATTGCAGCTGCAATGTAGAACTGTGATTTATACCTGAAATATGCACATTTTTCTAAAAAAACATATGCTATACAATAAATATGTTATCAGACTGTCATCTTATGAAGTTGTTTCTTGGTTAGTGGCTATATATATCTTTATTTGGTCGAATTTGTGATAGCTACTGATGGAGTAAAAAACTGGTGGAGTAAATAAAGTGGTGTCTTTTGCTAACGTGGTTAGCTAATAGATTTACATATTGTGTCTTCCCTGTAAAACATTTTAAAAATCAGAAATGATGGCTGGATTCACAAGATGTGTATCTTTCATCTGGTGTCTTGGACTTGTGATTTAATGATATTTAGATGCTAGTATTTACTTGTGACGCTATGCTAGGCTATGCTAGTCAGCTTTTTTACTGTGGGGGGTGCTCCCGGATCCGGGTTTGGGAGGAATTAGAGGTTAACGATTACAAGCATACCCATAACATGATGCAGCCACCGCTACATTGAAAATATGGAGAGTGGTGCTCAGTTATGTGTTGTATTGGATTTGCCCAAAACATAACACTTTGTATTCAGGACGAAAATTGAAATGCTTTGCCACATTTCTTGCAGTATTACTTTAGTGCCTTGTTGCAAACGAGATGCATTTAAACTCTGGAGACTCCTTTGGTATCTAGAAAGTTATGCAGATCAGCCTTTGGTTTCCTTGTGCCTTGCATGTGGAATGATCTACAATGCACTTTAAAACTGGATGAATTGGTGCATCTAGGGCATTTTAACTTTTTAACTGAATATTTTTTTATCATTTTGTTTAGCTTTTTGTGTATTGTTGTGCATTATAACGTGTATTTGGGAATGTGTATATAAATGTGTAGTTTAATGTGTTTATTGTATTTTGATGTGTATTTTGGTGCTAGACAGAGCTCATCTGGAAAAGAGACCTTGGATCCTGGACTTCCTGATGGGCCACCCCCAGGTGGTAAGGGTAGGCAACATCACATCTGCCACGCTGATCCTCAACACTGGGGCCCCTCAGGGATGAGTGCTTAGTCCCTTCCTGTACTCCTGTACTCCATGTTCACCCACGACTGCGTGGCCAATCACGACTCCAACACCATCATTAAGTTTGCTGACGACACAACAGTCGTAGGCCTGATCACCGACAATGATGAGAGCCTATATTGAGGAGGTCAGAGACCTGATCGTGGAGCAGCTGATCGTGAGCAGCCGATCAGAGCAGCTGATCGTGGACTACAGGAAAAGGCGGGCCGAACAGGCCCCCATTAACATCGATGGGGCTGTAGTGGAGCGGGTCAAGAGTTTCAAGTTCCTTTGTGTCCACATCACCAACAAACTATCATGGTCCAAACACACCAAGACAGTCGTGAAGAGGGCACAACAACACCTTTTCCCCCTCTGGAGACTGAAAAGATTTGGCATGGGTCCTCAGATCCTCAAAAAGTTCTACAGCTGCACCATAGAGAGCATCTTGACCAATTGCATCTCCGCCTGGTATGGGCGAGCTGGGCATCTCCGGCGCGGCCCACGCTTGGATTGCGTCCTACCTGACAGGTCGCTCCTACCAGGTGGCGTGGCGAGAATCTGTCTCCGCACCACGTGCTCTCACCACTGGTGTCCCCCAGGGCTCTGTTCTAGGCCCTCTCCTATTCTCGCTATACACCAAGTCACTTGGCTCTGTCATATCCTCACATGGTCTCTCCTATCATTGCTATGCAGACGACACACAATTAATCTTCTCCTTTCCCCCCTCTGATAACCAGGTGGTGAATCGCATCTCTGCATGTCTGGCAGACATATCAGTGTGGATGACGGATCACCACCTCAAGCTGAACCTCGGCAAGACGGAGCTGCTCTTCCTCCCGGGGAAGGACTGCCCGTTCCATGATCTCGCCATCACGGTTGACAACTCCATTGTGTCCTCCTCCCAGAGTGCTAAGAACCTTGGCGTGATCCTGGACAACACCCTGTCGTTCTCAACTAACATCAAGGCGGTGACCCGTTCCTGTAGGTTCATGCTCTACAACATTCGCAGAGTACGACCCTGCCTCACGCAGGAAGCGGCGCAGGTCCTAATCCAGGCACTTGTCATCTCCCGTCTGGATTACTGCAACTCGCTGTTGGCTGGGCTCCCTGCCTGTGCCATTAAACCCCTACAACTCATCCAGAACGCCGCAGCCCGTCTGGTGTTCAACTTTCCCAAGTTCTCTCACGTCACCCCGCTCCTCCGCTCTCTCCACTGGCTTCCAGTTGAAGCTCGCATCCGCTACAAGACCATGGTGCTTGCCTACGGAGCTGTGAGGGGAACGGCACCTCCGTACCTTCAGGCTCTGATCAGGCCCTACACCCAAACAAGGGCACTGCGTTCATCCACCTCTGGCCTGCTCGCCTCCCTACCTCTGAGGAAGTACAGTTCCCGCTCAGCCCAGTCAAAACTGTTCGCTTCTCTGGCACCCCAATGGTGGAACAAACTCCCTCACGACGCCAGGTCAGCGGAGTCAATCACCACCTTCCGGAGACACCTGAAACCCCACCTCTTTAAGGAATACCTAGGATAGGATAAAGTAATCCTTCTAACCCCCCCCCCCTTAAAAGAGTTAGATGCACTATTGTAAAGTGGTTGTTCCACTGGATATCATAAGGTGAATGCACCAATTTGTAAGTCGCTCTGGATAAGAGCGTCTGCTAAATGACTTAAATGTAATGTAAATGTAAATGCAACTGCTCGGCATCTGACCGTAAGGCACTACAAATGGTAGTGCGTATGGCCCAGTACATCACTGGAGCTAAGATTCCTGCCATCCAGGACCTCTATACGACATTTTAAAATATATTTATATTTATGTGGATAAATACACTTTTTTTCTGAGGCATTCAACATATATTGTGATCAATGTCCCTCTCTAAGCTGAGCGAGTGCGCGAGCGCGCAGTAGCCTGAGACTGCAGTGCAGCTCCCAATATCAGCCCATGGAGAGAAGCACCAGATTGAACTTCCCTGTTAGTTAACACTATCAGCGTTTCCCTTTACTGTGGCAATTGTGATCAAATCAACACAATATTACCCACTTTCAATGCAACATACCCGAAACAAAATGAACTACGTAAGATATTTTGTTGTAGGCAGAACACATTGGAGTATAATTCTATTGGACAGATTTAACCAATCAGAGCTGCAGTAGGCCTATATGCAAATTAACCATTTCCATATACCGTATGGATCTGTGCCATTTACTTTGAACTGGACTGTGTTTACACTACAGCATGAGAGGTCATGAGTAGATGTGCTTGTTTTGAGATCAAAGTGAGGGCTGCATGAAGCCAGGTGTGAACATTTTGTTAATATCCTTTTTCTAGTTAGTGAGTTATTAGCCCAGTTATAGATCATTTGTAGTCAGCAATAGTCAATAGTCAGCAAAAGCACAAAACGTGTACATTTCTAGACTTTTGAAAAGCAAGGAAGGTAAATAGCTTTGTTTTGTCTTAAAGGGACAGTGTTGTATTTTGAGACAGGCTTGAATAAGCTAAGTAGCCAATAGGCAGAGGGTAGCATAATTTGTCTGATTCTCTGTAATAATGGTATGGGAATAATAATGCATTTTAATTTGTAAAGTGGTTTCTTGCATCAAACAACACAACAACATTTTCCGTCACCTCCTTGTCTGAAGGACAAGTGGATAAACAGGTTAATGTTAAGCCCTGCATGTTTTTTTCTCCAAAAGTCTCATGGAATGTAGGCCTACATTGAACACCATACATGGGCTGCTACTGTAGGCTGAATGACAGAACAGCTATTTCCATGTTAAAATGTTATGGGATGCATTTTCTCCTTTGTTTTTGATGGTAGGCCACTCTGGTAGACCTACATTATGATCAAATAGCCACAGTAGCCTACTTGTCCACTGTTAAAACTGTAACTTAAATTGTGTACAGCCTCAGGGTTCACAGTAAATGCACGCGCTGGAAGTTGCACAGAATTTTCACAACGTTCAAGTTTGCGCTCAGCAGACCTGAAATTTACTCAGTGCCTACATTTTTTTGAGGGAATATTGATTGTGATATACATTTTACTTACATTTATATATACATTTGAAATACATTCCGTAATATATGTTGGATTGTATTTAAAAAATACATTATTTGGCCAATTTTAAATATTTCACATGTATCCTAAAATGTGTCTCTAAAAATATATTTTAAATGCATTTTTTTCCCTGTATGGGCTGCTATGTGTGTTTTTAAAGTTGTCTGAAAGACTTACCAAAAACCAAAGCTTAAACAGTCCTAAGAGAGAGACAGAGACAGAGACAGAGAGACAGAGACAGAGACAGACAGACAGAGGCGAAAGGGTGGGGTGGGGTGAGGGGCTACCTTGAGGGGGAAGTAGAATGTCGTAGTCTGAGGGCGTCCTGTTGTGGAAGGGACAGAGGGCGGCACGAGCTGCCCCAGAGAGCAACACCCCCGATTCAAAATGCCCACCTGAGAATCACAAGGACAGGTTAACGTGATCGGGAATGGCAGGCTAGGCACCAACTGCTCATAAACCGATAGCACACTGCGGCAAAACTATTTTAGGCCGGTACCTCCTCTTTCTATGTTTAACATTTTACTCTGTGGTGGTATTGGCCAATGGACGGACACAAGAACGCATTCACACTCGTGGGGATGATGATGATGATGATGATAATGAAGATGACACTGAGCCCTAAGTATTAACAACAGTGTCAGCTTTGATTTCTTTCACACAGAACACTTCCAGTAGTAAGCAGAGCCAACTACTGGTAGATCAGGTCCAGAACGTGACATCACCACTTCAGGCTTACCATACTCAAAGGGCTTGTGCTTCTTTTCCTCTGCAGAGGACTCCGAGGAGCCATTCTCCAGATTTCTGATTTAAAAAAGGCAAAACATAGAGAGATATTACATTTGTTCCCCATTTACATTTGTCCATACATTTGTCCATATATTTGGGGGGTTTTACCAACTCAAGACTGTATATACTGCACAGCACCCGCAAGTTGCGCTTTGCTGAGTAATAGTTGAAATCCAGCTTGATCCAGGAAGTCATTCTTCCCTTTCATGCAACTCCTACAAGTTTGACCAAATCTACATTTGGCAGCTTTTTCACTTATTTATTGTATCTCTATTCCAGAATAAAAAGTTTGCGTCCCAAATGGCACACTATTCCCTATGGGCCCTGGTCAAAAGTAGTACATTATTTAGGGAATAGGGTTCCACTTGGGATGCACCCTCTGTGCTGGTACCTGCTAGGGATCCGGACGGAGACGCAGACTGGGGAATGGGATAGGCACACCGGGTGGGATGAAGGGATCTGATACTCATCTTCAACACGCTCGGTTGTTCCTCTTGCTCTCCCAACGACATGTGTGGTGAAAGGATTGAGGTGTCTGGAAGACAAAGCAACCAAAGCAACCATTTTACATTTTAAGACCACGCAGGTTTTAATGATAAAGTATAGATTTTTCCAAGCAAAGTTCCATTGTGCTACAAATATAGTACCAGTCAAAAGTTTGGACACACCTACTCATTCATTTTTTTTTAATCTCTATTTGTACTATTTTCTACATTGTAGAATAATAGTGAAGAAATCAAAACTATGAAATAACACATATGGAATCATGTAGTAACCAAATAAGTGTTGAACAAATCAAAATATATTTATATTTTATATTCTTCAAAGTAGCCACCCTTTGCCTTGATGAAAGCCATGCACGCTCTTGGCATTCTCCCAACCAGCTTCATGAGGAATGCTTTTCCAATCTTGAAGGAGTTCTCACATATGCTGAGCACTTGATGGATGCTTTTCCTTCACTCTACGGTCCAACTCATCCCAAACCATCTCAATTGGGTTGAGGTCAGGTGATTGTGGAGGCCAGGTCATCTGATGCAGCACTCCATCACTGTCCTTCTTGGTCAAATAGCCCTTACACAGCCTGGAGGTGTGTTGTGTCATTGTCCTGTTGAAAAATAAATGATAGTCCCAATAAACCCAAACCAGATGGGATGGCATATCGCTGCAGAATTCTGTGGTAGCCATGCTGGTTAAGTGTGCCTTGAATTCTAAATAAATCACTGACAGTGTCACCAGCAAAGCAACCCCGCACCATCACACCTTCTCCTCCATGCTTCACGACGGGAACCACAAACGCAGAGATCCTCCATTCACTTACCCTGCGCCTAACAAAAACACAGCGGTTGGAACCAAAAATCTGAAATTTGGACTCATCAGACCAAAGACAGATTTCCATCGGTCTAATGTCCATTGCTCGTGTTCCTTCGCCCATGCATGTCTCTTATTCTTATTGGTGTCCTTTAGTAGTAATTTCTTTGCAGCAATTCGACCATGAAGCCCTGATTCACGCAGTCTCCTCTGAACAGTTGATGTTGAGATGTGTCTGTTACTTGAACTCTGTGAAGCATTTATTTGCGCTGCAATCTGATGTGCATTTAACTAAAATAAACTTATGCTCTGCAGCAGAGGTAACTCTGGGTCTTCCTTTCCTGTGGCGGTCCTCATGAGAGCCAGTTTCATCATAGCGCTTGATGGTTTTTGAGACTGCACTTGAAGAAACTTTCAAGGTTCTTGAAATGTTCTGGATTGACTGACCTTCATGTCTTAAAGTAATGATGGACTGTTGTTTCTCTTTGATTATTTGAGCTGTTCTTGCCATAATATGGACTTTGTCTTTTACAAAATAGGGCTGGCTATCTTCTGTATACCACCCCTACCTTATCACATCACAACTGATTGGCTCAAATGCAATAAGAAGGAAAGACATTCCACAAATTAACTTTTAACAAGGCACACCTGTTAATTGAAATGCATTCCAGGTGACTACCTCATGAAGCTGGTTGAGAGAATGCCAAGAGTGTGCAAAGCTGTTATCAAGGCAAAGGGTGGCTACTTGAGAAGAATTTGAGAGAAGAATCTCAAATATATACACTACCGTTCAAAAGTTTGGGGTCAGTTAGAAATGTCCTTATTTTTGAAAGAAAAGCACATTTTTTGTCCAGTAAAATAACACCAAATTGATCAGAAATACAGTGTAGGCATTGCTAATGTTGTAAATGACTATTGTCGCTGGACATGGCAGATTGTTTATGGAATATTTACATTGGCGTACAGATGCCCATTATCAGCAACCATCACTCCTGTGTTCCAATGGCACGTTGTGTTAGCTAATCCAAGTTTATCATTTTAAAAGGCTAATTGATCATTAGCAACCCTTTTGCAATTATGTTAGCACAGCTGAAAACTGTTGTTCTGATTAAAGAAGCAATAAAACTGGCCTTCTTTAGACTAGTTGAGTCTCTGGAGCATCAGCATTTGTGGGTTCGATTACAGGCTCAAAATGGCCAGGTTTCTTCTGAAACTCGTCAGTCTAGTCTTGTTCTGAGAAATGATGGCTATTCCATGCGAGAAATTGCCAAGAAACTGAAGATCTCGTACAACGCTGTGTACTACTCCCTTCACAGAACAGCGCAAACTGTCTCTAACCAGAATAGAAAGAGGAGTGGGAGGCTCCAGTGCACAACTGAGCAAGAGGACAAGTACAATAGAGTGTCTGGTTTGAGAAACAGATGCCTCACAAGTCCTCAACTGGCAGCTTCATTAAATAGTACCCCCAAAACACCAGTCTCAACGTCAACAGCGAAGAGGCGACTCCGGGAGTTCCCCTGTCCATTGTCTGTGTTCTTATGCCCATCTTAATATTTTCTTTTTTTGGCCAGTCTGAGATATGGCCTTTTCTTTGCAACTCTGCCTCGAAGGCCAGCATCCCAGAGTCACCTCTTCACTGTTGATGTTGAGACTGGTGTTTTGCAGGTACTAAACTTCACTACTGAAACCTGCTGTGACAGCTTTTATTGCTGCTTATTTGGGAAAAGACCTCAACAGTTCCATGGCTGTGTGTGTGTGTGTGTGAGAGAGTGAGTGTTTTGTGTGCACAGATGTGGAGGGAGACAGAGAGCTTCACCCTGTGGCCTCACTGTTCAGTGTCCAGCAGCTGCCATTATAGCTTCACTGCACTATTGCCCATAACATCCACTGTGCAACACAATAGAAAAATACCAAATCAAATGTCTTTGTCAGCTAAAAGGGAATTAGATGTTCTGCAGCCAACATTCACAGAACCACTCTCAATCATGACTGGACCCTTCAGCAACCATATTACATTATTGGTACAATGCCATGTGTATCAGCTACAAAACACGAAGAGTGGAGGGGAAGAGGATGTAAGAGAAAAGGCCTGTAATTTGATGGATTTCCTGACTCCTCGATTAGGATCAAGTTTTCCCGACATACACTACATGACCAAAGTATGTGGACACCTACACGTCCAACATCTCATTTCAAAATCATGGGCATTATTAATTTGGAGTTGGTCCCCCCTTTGTTACTATAACAGCCTCAACTCTTCTGGGAAGGCTTCCCACTAGATGTTGGAACATTGCTATGGGGTCTTGCTTTCCATTCAGCCACGAGCATGAGTGAGGTCGGGCACTGATGTTTGGCGATTAGGCCTGGCTCGCAGTCAGCGTTCCAATTCGTCCCAAAGGTGTTCGATGGGGTTGAGGTCAGGGCTCTGTGCAGGCCAGTCAAGTTTATTTCATAGGTACTTTTTTACCCCCTTTCCTCCCCAATTTCATGATATCCAAATTGGTAGTTACAGTCTTGTCCCATCGCTGCACCTCCCGCACGGACTCGGGAGAGGCGAAGGTTGAGAGCCATCTGTTCTCCGAAACACGACCCTGCCAAGCAGCACTGCTTCTTGACACACTGCTCACTTAACCCAGAAGCCAGACACACAAATGTGTCAGAGGAAACACCGTACAACTGGCGACCGTGTCAGCGTGCATGTGCCGGCCCGCACAGGAGTCGCTAGAGAGCGCGATGGGACAAGGCCACCGAGGCCAGCCAAACCCTCTCCTAACTCAGACAACGCTGGGTCAATTGTACGTCGCCTTATGGATCTCCCGTTCGCAGCCAGCTGCGACACAGCCCTGGATCGAACCCGGATCTGTAGTGACGCCTCAAGCACTGCAAGTGCCTTAGAACGTTGCGTCACACCGATCTCGACAAACCATTTCTGTTTGGACCTAGCATATGTGCACAACGGCATTGTCATGCTGAAACAGGAAAGGGTCTTCCCCAAACTGTTGCCACAAAGTTGGAAGCACAGAATCATCTAGAATGTTATTGTATGCTTTAGCGTTAAGATTTCCCTTAACTGGAACTAAGGGGCATAGCCCAACCATAAAAAAACAGCCCAGGCCATTATTCCTCCCCCGCCAAACTTTACAGTTGCTGCTATGCATTGGGCAGGTAGCGTTCTCCTTGCATCCGCCAAACCCAGATTTGTCCATCGGACTGCCAGATGGTGAAGTGTGATTCATCACTCCAGAGAACGTGTTTCCACTGCTTCATAGCCCAATAGCGGCGAGCTTTACACCCCTCCAGCTGACGCTTGTCATTGTGCATGATGATCTTAGGCTTGTGTGTGGCTGCTCGGCCATGGAAACCCATTTCATTAAGATTCCGACGAACAGTTCTTGTGCTGACGTTGTTTCCAAGGCAGTTTGAAACTTGGTAGTGAGTTTCTGCAACTTGAGGACAGACTATTTTTACTCGCTACGTGCTTCAGCACTCAGCGGTCCCTTCTGTGAGCTTGTGTGGCCTACCATTTCGCGTCTGAGCCGTTGTTGCTCCTAGACGTTTCCACTTCCCTATAACAGCACTTACAGTTGACCGGTGCAGCTCTATTGGGGAAGAAATTTGATGAACTGACTTGTTGGAAAGTTGGCATCCTATGACGGTGCCACGTTGAAAGCCAGTGAGTACTTCAGTAAGGCCACTAGAACAGACTGAAATTTGTTCTGGGATTCATCCGATGGCATTGAGGAGTTTACCACATCAATCACTGGCTTCATTAATAAGTGCATTGATGACATTGTCCCCACAGTGACCGTACGTACATATCCCAACCAGAAGCCATGGATTACAGGCAACATCCGCATCGTGCTAAAGGCTAGAGCTGTCCATTTCAAGGAACGGGACACTAATCCGGACACTTATAAGACATACCGATAAGCCCTCCGACAAACCATCAAACAAACAAGTGTCAATACAGGTCCAAGATCCAAGATAGAATCCTACATCGGCTCTGATGCTTGTTCGATGTGGCAGGGCGTGCAAACTCTCATGGATTACAAAGGGAAACCCAGCCGCGAGCTGTCCAGTGACATGAGCCTACCAGACGAGCTAAATATCTTGCATGTGCGCTTTGAGGCTAGCAACACTGAACTGTGCATGAGAGCACCAGCTCTTCCAGACCATCACGCTCTCCATAGCCAATGTGAGCAAGACCTATAAATCGGTTAACATTCACAAGGTTGCATGGCCAGACGGATTTCCAGGACGCGTACTCAGAGCATGCGCTGACCAGCTGGCAAGTGTCTTCACTGACATTTTCAACCTCTCCCTGACCCAGTCTGTAATACCTACATGTTTCAAGCAGACCATCATACTCCCATCATACTCCCTGTCCCTGTGCCCAAGAACGCCAAGGTAACCTTTCTAAATGACTATTGCACTAAAGGAACACCTATGTGAGAATGTATTTCATTGACTAAAGCTCAGTGTTCAACACCATTATGCCCTCAAAGCTCATCACTAAGCTAAGGACCCTGGTATTAAACACCTCCCTCTGCAAATGGATCCTGGACTTCCTGATGGGCCGCCCCCAGGTGGTGATGGTACGCAACAACACATCAGCCATGATGACCCTCAACACGGGGGCCCATCAGGGGTGCGTGCTTAGTCCCGTCCTGTACCACGACTGAGTGGCCGGGCATTTGTGAAACACCATCATTAAGTTTGCAGATAACACAACGGTGGTAGAACTGATCACCAACGACAATGATTGTGGACTACAGGAAACGGAGGGCTGAGCACGCTCCCATACACATCAACAGGGATGTTGTGGAACAGGTCGAGAGTTTCAAGTTTCTTAGTGTCCACATCACTAAGGAACAATCATGGTCCACACACATCAACAGTCATGAAGAGGGCAAGACAACGCCTCTTCCCCTTCAGGAGGCTGAATAGATTCGGCATGGTGAATCTATTTCGGCATGGTGCACCATTGAGAGCATATTTACCCACTGCATCACCACTTTGTATGTAAACTGTTTGGCATCCAAACACAAGGCGCAACCTCCAAGCTATAAGACTGCTAAATAGTTAGTTAAATGGCTTGTTACCCAAAACCCTGACAAACTTTTACAGATGTACAATCGAGAGCATCCTGTCAGGCTGTATCACAGCCTGGTACGGCAACTGCACCGCCCTCAACCGGAAGGCTCTCAGAGGGTGGTGCGGTCTGCACAACGCATCACTGGGGGCAAACTACCTGCACTCCATGACACCTACAGCACCCGATGTCACAGGAAGGCCAAAGAGATCATCAAGGACATCAACCACCCGAGCCACTGCCTGTTCACACCGCTACCATCCAGAAGGCGAGGTCAGTACAGGTGCATCAAAGCTGGGACCGAGAGACTGAAAAACAGCTTCTATCTCAAGTCCATCAGAGTGTTAAAAAGCAATCACTAACTCATAGAGGCTGCTGCCCACATTGACACCCAATCACTGGCCACTTCAATAAATGGATCACTAGTCACTTTATACAACACACTCTAAATAATGCCACTTTAATAATGTTTACATATCTTACATTACTCACATCACATGTATATACTGTATTTTATACCATCTATTGCCTACGCCGCTAGGCCATCGCTCATCCATATACTTACATGTACATATTCTCATTCGCCCCTTCAGATTAGTGTGTATTCGGTAGTTGTTGGGGAATTGTTAGATTACTTGTTAGATATTACTGCACTGTCGGAACTAGAAGCACAAGCATTTCGCTACACTCGCATTAACATCTGCTAACCATGTGTATGTGACACATACAATTTTGATTCGATTTGAATAGTTAACCAATATATCTGCATTGACCCTTTTTGCACCAATCTCTTTATACTCATCACTTACGCTGCTGTTACTGTTTATTATCTATCCCATTGATAAGCCACTGTATCCCTACTACCAGTGAAATCGGAAACTATTGACACACCTTCCCTTTTTCCCACACTGTGTTATGTTGCAGCCTTATTCTAAAATGGATTAAATACATTATTTTCCTCATCAATCTACAAACAATACCACATAACCCGGAAACAGGTTGTTCGATTTTTTTTGTAATTGAATAAAAATAAATAACAGAAATAGCTTATTTACATAAGTATTCAGACCCTTTAATATGAGACTCGAAATTGAGCTCAGGTGCATCCTGTTTCCATTTGATCATCCTTGAGATGTTTCTACAACTTGATTGGAGTCCACCTGTGGCAAATTAAATTAATTGGACATGATTTGGAAAGGCACACACCTGTCTATATAAGGTCCCACAGTTGACAGTGCATGTCAGAGTAAAAGCCAAGCCATGAGGTTGAAGGAATTATCCATAGAGCTCCGAGACAGGATTGTCTTGAGGCACAGATCTGGAGAAGGGTACCAGAAAATGTCTGCAGCATTGAAGGTCCCCAAGAACACAGTGGCCTCCATCATTCTTGAATGGAAGAAGTTTGGAACCACCAAGACTCTTCCTAGAGCTGGCCACCCGGCCAAACTGACCAATCGGGGGAGAAGGGCCTTGGTCAGGGAGGTGACCAAGAACCAGATGGTCACTCGGACAGAGCTCTAGAGTTCCTCTGTAGAGATGGGAGAAACCTCCAGAAGGACAACAATCTCTGCAGCACTCCACCAATCAGGCCTTTATGGTAGAGTGGCCAGACGGAAACCACTCCTCAGTAAAAGGCACATGACAGCCTGCTTGGAGTTTGTCAAAAGGCACCTAAAGGACTCTCAGACCATGAGAAACAAGATTCTCTGGTCTGATGAAAGCAAGATTGAACTCTTTGGCTTGAATCGAGGGAAGATGAACGGAGCAAAGTACAGAGAGATCCTTGATGAAAACCTGCTCCAGAACGCTCAGGACCTCAGACTGGGGTGAAGTTTCACCTCCCAACAGGACAACAACTCTGAGCACACAGCCAAGAAAACGCAGAAGTGGCTTCGGGACAAGTCATTATGGGGTATTGTGTGTAGATTGATGAGGAAAGAAATATTTTATAAATTGTAGAATAACGCTGTAACTAACAAAAGGCATATCTACATCAATTATCTTGTATCCCTATACATCGACTCAGTACTAGTACCGCCTCCCTGTATATAGCCAAGTTACTGTTACTAATTGTGTATTTATTCCTTGTGTTATAACTATTTGTTTCTCTCTCTGCATTGTTGAGATGGTCCTGTAAGTAAGCATTTCATTGTTAGTCTACACCTGTTGTTTACGAAGCATGTGACAAATACAATTTGATTTCAAGGTTAAAGGTCCAATACAGGCGTATTTATCTCAAGATCAAATCATTTTTAGGGTAACAATGAAATGCTTTACTGTGATTGTTTTCTATTAAAAAGAGCAATTTCTCAAGCAAGAATTTTGCTAGAACTGTCTGGTAGTGGTCTAGGAGGGGAAAACTGAAAACTAGCTGTTATTGGCAGAGGTTTGGAACTCTCTTTCTTATTGGTATATTAACAAATGTACCACCTGGTGATGTCAGCTGGCAGGCCAAAACTCCATCCCACCAAAACAGGCAGAAATTTCAGGCAGTGTTTCAAACAGCTCTTACACTAAAAGGGCATTATTATAATTTTCATAATTTTACAGTATTATTCCAACCTCATAGTGTGAAAATATATATAAAACACATATTGTACACCCATTCATAAAGCTTGACCGTAAAAAATGAACAGACTATTGATTCAATAGTTATGCAATCTTTCAACGTATGTGTGTGTGACAATATTGCGGGAGAGACTCACTTGTGGCTGCTGTTGAGAGCGGGCAAGGGAGAGGAGTGTCGGAGAGGAGGAACGTCGTACTCATCACTGACATGGAGACCATTTGAGTAAGGCTGCAGACAGACCAAGAGAGAGACACAGACTGACAAGGAGGAAACATCAGTATACAAAAGTGCACAAGTCTACGGTAATCCACTTATTTTCATTCATACAAGCAATCTCCATATACAAACATTGGCATTAGAATGGCCTTACTGAAGAGCTCAGTGACTTTCAACTTGACACCATCCAACAAGTCAGTTCATCAAATTTCTGCCCTGCTAGAGCTGCCCCGGGCAACTGTAAGTGCTGTTATTGTGAAGGGGAAATGCCTAGGAGCAACAATGGCTCAGCCGCGAAGTGGTAGGCCACACAAGCTTACAGAACGGGAACGCCGAGTGCTGAAGCGCGTAAAAATCGTCTGTCCTCAGTTGCAAACTCACTACCGTCAGCACAAGAACAGTTCGTCCGGAGCTTCATGAAATGGGTTTCCATGGCCAAGCAGCCGTGCACAAGCCTAAGATCCCCATGTGCAATGCCAAGCGTCGGCTGGAGTAGTGTAAAGCCTGCTGCCATTGGACTATGGAGCAGTGGAAACGCGTTCACTGGAGTGATGAATCACGCTTCACCATTTGGCAGTCTGACGGACAAATCAGTGCTGATGTTCTTTTTGGTGTTCATTTAAGGTTTGTGTAAGGCATAAGGTTAGCAGTGTGGTTAAGGTTTAAAAGATCTTATGACTTTGTGTCTGTGCCAGCTCGTGACTACCCTGCAGAGCTGTCCTCCCAATAAATGCCAACCTGCCAATCCTTTCCACATTGGGCAGAGGTTGGCATGCCCCCTGCTGACAACCACTTGGACACTGTGCCCACCTCATCTCCCACACTACCCCAGAGGACGCTACTCTCCAATTACAGGATTTTCCCCCCATGGGTTCTGAGTAACCCATCTGGCGTGTGCTCACCTGGGTTGGGGTCATTGCTGAATCATTGCAATTATATTTACAAATTGATATTATGCCATTATTTTCTGAGGTTTTTTCAATTGATGAATTTATCATAGTTCAAATGGAATTGACCTAGAGATCTTCTTGGGTCTAAAAAGTCAAACCCGAACAGACCAGAGGACAATAATCAGACCCGAACCCAAATGGACCCGACGACAATCAAATTGACCAACCCTGGTGGCAATGTTGCCAGAACGCTGCACTGCAAAATTGGCTGGAGGTGGACTTCAGTCACTCTGGCACAACCTGCATGGATAAGGCAGTATCTGGCTGCCATCCACACCGGGTCAGTTAGGGCAAGGCTAGCAGAGCGGGGCTTATGAGGGCAGTAAATAGCGAGAGAGAGAGACATATCAGACCTATGCCCCTCTGCCCACCCCATGCCCCCCATATGACCAGGCCGTGAGAAGAGCAACAGGCCCAACCCCCACTATTACATCCGCCAAAGCCCCGTCCTGCAACCTAAGAGGTATGTATCAGATGCTCAACATGCTCTGCTCACACCTACTGTAATGGTCCTGGCCTAAACAACACAAAAACAACACTAGACACTATGGAACAGAAAGCGTTCACTATCTCATCCTGGAATATACAAGGTCGGAGGTCATCTGCCTTTGCCCTAAAGAGCAGGAACCCAGACTTCATCAAAGAAATTGGAAATACAGACATTGTCATCCTACAAGAAACATGGTATAAAGAAGACGGACCCACTGGTTGCCCTCTAGGTTACAGAGAGCTGGTAGTCCCATCCACCAAACTACCAGGTGTGAAACTGGGAAGATACTCAGGGGGTATGCTAATTTGGTATAGAGCAGACCTAACCCACTCTATTAAATTAGTCAAAACAGGAACATTTTACATCTGGCTAGAAATTAATAAAGAAATGATCTCAACAGAGAAAAATGTCCTCATGTGTGCTACCTATATCCCCCCACTAGAATCCCCATACTTTAACGATGACAGCTTCTCCATCAACAATTTCCAGGCCCATGGACATGTACGAGTCTGTGGTGACCTAAATGCCAGAACAAGACAAGAACCTGACACCCTCAGCACACAGGGGGACAAACACCTACCTGGATGTGACAGCATTCTCTCCCCCATATGCCCCCCTAGACACAACTACGACAACATAACCAACAAAAACGGGTCACAACTCCTGCAGCTCTGTCGGACACTGGGTACTGTTAAAGTAATTTAAATGTTGAAAGATAATGATGAAATAATTCCACCCTGAAACCATATAATTGTATGAAATTGATTAGAATCATAAAAGTATTATTAATGATGTGTGTAGTTTTAGTCAGAATTAGGGTAAAACAATATATCTGTACAATATATCTTTATAGTATCTTAAACACAGACTGTCTGAGCAAATTTGTTGCAAAATAGGAAGCCGATTCTAGATTTAATTTTGGATTGGAGATGTTTAATATGAGTCTGGAAGGAGAGTTTACAGTCTAACCAGACACCTAGGTATTTGTAGTTGTCCACATATTCTAAGTCAGAACCGTCCCGAGTAGTGATGCTAGTCGGGTGGGCAGGTGCGGGCAGCGATCGGTTGAAAAGAATGCATTTGGTTATGCTAGCGTTTAAGAGCAGTTAGCGGCCACGGAAAAAGTGTTGTGTGGCATTGAAGCTCGTTTGGAGGTCTGTTAACAGTGTCCAAAGAAGGGACAGATGTATACAGAATGGTGTCGTCTGCGTAGTGGTGGATCATGGGATCACCCGCAGCAAGAGCGACATCATTGATATATACAGAGAAAAGAGTCGGCCTGAGAATTGAACCCTGTGGCACCCCCATAGAGACTGCCAGAGGTCCGGACAACAGGCCCTCCGATTTGACACACTGAACTCTGTCTGAGAAGTAGTTGGTGAACCAGGCGAGGCAGTCATTTGAGAAAACAAGGCTGTTGAGTCTGCCGATAAGAATGTGGTGATTGACAGAGTCGAAAGCCTTGGCCAGGTCGATGAAGACGGCTGCACAGTACTGTCTTTTATCGATGGCAATTATGATATTGTTTAGGACCTTGAGCGTGGCAGAGGTGCACCCGTGACCAGCTCGAAAACCGGATTGCACAGCGGAGAAGGTACGGTGGGATTCGAAATGGTCAGTGATCTGTTTATTAACTTGGCTTTCAAAGACTTTAGAAAGGCAGGGCAGGATGGATATAGGTATATAACAGTTTGGGTCTAGAGTGTCACCCCCTTTGAAGAGGGGGATGACCGCGGCAGCTTTCCATTCTTTAGGGATCTCGGCCGATACGAAAGAGAGGTTGAACAGACTGGTAATAGGGGTTGCAACAATGAAGGTAGATAATTATTTAGAAAGAGAGGGTCCAGATTGTCTAGCCCAGCTGATTTGTATTGGTCCAGGTTTTGCAGCTCTTTCAGAACATCTGCTACCTGGAGAAGCTGGGGAGGCTTAGGCAAGTAGCTGCGGGGGGTGCGGAGCTGAGGTTGGGCTAGCCAGGAGGAAAGCATGGCCAGCCGTAGAGAAATGCTTATTGAAATTCTCGCCTAGACTCAGTGCAGTGGGCAGCTGGGAGGTAGTGCTCTTATTCTCCATAGACCCTACAGTGTCCCACAACTCTTTGGAGTTAGAGCTACAGGATGCACATTGCTGTTTGAAAAAGCTAGCCTTTGCTTTCCTGACTGACTGGGTGTATTGGTTCCTGACTTCCCTGAAAAGTTTTTTATTTTTATTTATTTTTTTACCGTTATTTTACCAGGTAAGTTGACTGAGAACACGTTCTCATTTGCAGCAACGACCTGGGGAATAGTTACAGGGGAGAGGAGGGGGATGAATGAGCCAATTGTAAACTGGGGATTATTAGGTGACCGTGATGGTTGAGGGCCAGATTGGGAATTTAGCCAGGACACCGGGGTTAACACCCCTACTCTTACGATAAGTGCCATGGGATCTTTAATGACCTCAGAGAGTCAGGACACCCGTTTAACGTCCCATCCGAAAGACGGCACCCTACACAGAGCAGTGTCCCCAATCACTGCCCTGGGGCATTGGGATCTTTGTTTAGACCAGAGGAAAGAGTGCCTCCTACTGGCCCTCCAACACCACTTCCAGCAGCACCTGGTTTCCCATCCAGGGACTGACCAGGACCAACCCTGCTTAGCTTCAGAAGCAAGCCAGCAGTGGTATGCAGGGTGGTATGCTGATCCACCAGTTGCATATCGCGGGGACTATTCGATGCTAGTGTAGTCCGCCATAGGATGTTTTTGTGCTGGTCGAGGGCAGTCAGGTCTGGAGTGAACCAAGGGCTATATCTGTCCTTAGTTCTACATTTTTTGAAAGGTGCAGGCTTATTTAAGATTGTGAGGAAATTACTTTTAAAGAACGACCAGGCATCCTCGACTGACGGGATGAGGTCAATATCCTTCCAGGATACCCGGACAGGTCAGGGCCTGTTCCTGAGGGAGCCGTATATCCTCCGCCTTGTGCTCGTCAGAGTCGTGAAATAAGAAAAAGGATTCTGCTTGTCCGTGTTGAGTAATCGCAGTCCTGATGTCTAGAAGTTATTTTAGGTCATAAGAGACGGTAGCGGCAACATTATGTACAACAATTTAAAAAAAATAAGTTACAAACAACGCAGATAAACGAACACAATCGGTTGGGGGCACGTAAAACGTCTGCCTTCTGCTCCGGCGCCATTTTAAGATGATAGCCTATGCAGGTATGATTAATCATTGCAAGTTCATTGACATCCAACTACCACATTACTGATCCAGTATTGATGATTCATTAACGTCTATAAATTGATGAAAATCGTTTTTGCAGCTTCCAACTACTCAAGGGACAGGTGGAGATAACCAGGAAACAAAAGCAGAAAAGGAAAAGATACTGCTAGCCGTGGGAACTGCTTTGAGAATGGAACAATGAAAAGAAATGGCAAAAACGTATGACGACAAATAAGCACGAACACTTGAACTAAATAATTTTCTACAGGAACAAAATCGTCTTCTACAGGAACAACTCGATTTCGCCAAAAAGAAACACGACAAAATCCATGCCAAACTAGATCAATCTGACGAGTTATCTACACACAGGGGCACGCAACTTGATAACATGAACGCAGTTTTGATGAACGTTCCTCAAAGCAATAATGTTCTAGTCCAAATGCTGCAGACCAAAGATGATCACTTAATGAACACAATGACTAAGTTGGATGACAAAACAGCGGAACTCATTCAAGTCACTGACCAAATGAGTGATGAGAGAACCCAGGTGAGGAAGATGGAAAAATGTATCTCTAAGCAAGCGGAGGAAATTTCATCACTGAATCTCTCGCTCCGCACTCAAGACCTCTTCCTGCAAGCCATGACAGATAAGTATGAGGCCGAAAGAAGCCAGTGCGACACACGTGTCTAACAAAAGTACTCTAAGGGCCCAAGTGGACTCAAGTGCTATGCAGCAGAATACCACCCTTAGGTACCACCTGGAGGAACTCCAGAACAGTCACGCGCTACAGCGTGACTTCCCAACAAAGCAATCAAGCTCGCATCCGGAGCTCAGTACACAAAGGAGGGAAGACGACAGAAGGTTTCAGACTTTACCTCTCTCAGGTGTCCCTCAGTCTTTCCTCTTGGCCATTCGGCACAGAGTAATATGGCGCCTCCTCGCCAACAAAGCTTGGCTTCTCCTCTCGGCCTTTTGGCCCATTCTTCCCCACAGGTTGAAGCAAACCCTCTCCGTGCACTTGGTGTGGAACGCCTTGACAAAATCGTCAAATTTCTGCACCTTTGACCCCGTTCCAGGTAAGCTGAACGACACTGAGACATTCTTAGCAGACATACAGGACGCCAGGGATGGCTACCCGTACTGACAGGCTTTACCTGTTGAAGCGAACATTGACTAGACAGCTGACAAGGTTCATCTGTCTATAACAGCAACACGTGCAAAACGACTATGGGAAACTTCCCACGGCTTTGAAGATAGAATTCAGTGGTTCTGCGCCTTTCAAACACGACAGCTCGCTGGCTAACACTGTCAAACAAGCTCGGGAATGAACACCCCAAGCATACTATCATAGGCTTTGTTCAGCTTACTTTGGCCTATTCACTGAAACAGGAGTGGAATAGCTACTACCATTCAAACAAAATGTTTCTGTCGAACATGTATGCCCACGTTGGTTTGCAAATCTCAGAACTCAGCTTTTGAGGCATCAAAAGTGAGCCGTGCTAAGAGCCCTGACATCTCGGTTTTCAATATTGAACAGCACTCACTCCAGTTAGAGGGTGCGTTATCAGGGATAGGAGAGTTGAGAGATGACACACAATAAAGGTATCTACCACGAAACCGCGATACCAATAACCACGGCGGTCAAAATACCTATAAAGAACATTGAAAGTGAACCGACTACCGCTACAATCAACCTGATCGCTACGTTCCTACACCCAACCCAAACAAATTGTCAGGGCACAAGGGTAGCAAAGGGTTGAATGACGATCAAAACGTAGACCAACACTCCGTAAAAGACCTGCTAAGAGAAGTACAAAAGAGCAAAAACATTTGAGAAAGAGGAAAAAGATAAGTTTAAATTTATTTTTATTTCACCTTTATTTAACCAGGTAGGCCAGTTGAGAACAAGTTCTCATTTACAACTGCAACCTGGCCAAGACAAAGAAAAGCAGTGCGACAAAAACAACAACACAGGGTTAAACATGGAATAAACAAACGTACAGTCAGTAACACAATAGGAAAAAAATTGCTAATATTGTCACCCATCAGATTATTCTTGATTTAATCTCGTCTTTGATTTAAAATGAACCATTATCATGCACCGGTATTTTTATATTTTTATTTATTTAACTAGGCAAGTAAGTTAAGAACAAATTCTTATTTACAATGACGGCCTACAGCGGCCAAACCGGGATGTACATCATGTAATCTATGCACTTAAATAGCGAATGGAGGACGCTTTCCCTGTGGTTTATTTTCATGCTAGCCAGGTAGTCCATACTCCTGTTGTAAATATAAGCAATGTGCTTAATGTTAGGAAAGTTGAGAAATAAATATTGTCAGTCTATAGAAAGCTGATCCTCCTATTTTTATAAACAGCCATCACTCTGTTTTCTCCTGCAATTCCATAGCCTTTAGAAATGTTACGCAACATGAGCCCATGAAGTGTGTAATTCGATTTTAGAATACATTTGCATTGATATCAGAGTGATTAGAGGGAGAATGTAGCATAATCGGAGCTTGAAGAAGCCTAATTACCATGATTACACGGTCATGGGGAATTTGACTGCCTTCGTGACTCGTGACCGCCGGTGTGGCGGTAATACGTTCACCACAACAGCCCTACTGTGAGGGAGTTTTGCCGGGTGTGCGCAAATTGGACTGAGGTGATTTTGGGGAACAACGACAGAGTTCGCTAGAGGGACAGTATGAGGGTAGCCAGCTCCTCACTCGCTATTCTTGTTTAATTTTGTAGTCACCGGATTCGCCATCATCCTCGAGAGACAGATGAAGAACCTCCTGGGTAGCCAAGCTAGTTGGTACAGCTAGCTAAGCTAGCTAGCTAGCTACTCTACCATCAGCATCCTAATGATCTATGACTACATCATCACCGGCTACCTGCAGTTGTTCTTCAATTACCTCTTGGCATCGATGGAGCTCTCTGGTTGTTTCTTTCACCTGCTAAATCCCATGGAATCCTTGGCCCTCTCGTTGACGGATGCTGGCTACGCTCCCTCTGTCCAGTTCACCTTTGGATGGACGGTAACATTAGTGTTTAACCCCTCTGTGTTTAACCCCTCCGTGTCCAAGGACCAAACGTTTTTATATTAATTTTGGGGCGCCCCAAGGTTTTATTGATTGTAAGACTTTAGTTGAGAGCTCTCAGGTGTTTTAACTTCACTATCTGCCGTCTTTAAGGAAACTATATATATACTGGTACCAGTTTCAAACCAGCTTCAGCGTACTAATGTTCTAAATTGGGAAAGCAACGTTAGCTACAGTCCTTTTAATCCCCCCTGGTTTCACCTGTTTACAGGGTTTGATCCATATTTGATATGTGGTTGTACAATTGCTATACTGTTGATTTTTGATATATGTCTTATTCGAATCATTTTCTCATTTTTTGATTTCAACATTATACCATTTACAATTAATCTAAGGTTTTACTAGGTCCAGTATTATTCTGTGGTCCTTTGGTGGTTCATTGTCCTTTTTGATAATTGCTATGTTCTTAAATTTTTTACTTTTACATTCTGTTCTATTTTGGACCATTATCTTTAATTTTAATAAAGTCCACTAACGTGGAAGAAAAAGGTAATTCTGTTGTTATTGTGTGGGTGTCACACCCTGATCTGTTTCACCTGTCCTTGTGCTTGTCTCCACCCTCCTCCAGGTGTCGCCCATCTTCCCCATTATCCCCTGGGTACTTATACCTGTGTTCTCTGTTTGTCTGTTGCCAGTTCGTCTTGTTTGTCAAGTCAACCACCGGTTTGTCTCAGCTCCTGCTTTTCCCCAGTCTCCCTTTTTCTCACTCTCCTGGTATTGACTTTTGCCTGTCCTGACTCTCAGCCCGCCTGCCTGACCACTCTGCCTGCCCCTGACCCGTCCTGTGCCTTTGCCCCTACTCTGGATTACCAACCTCTGCCTGACCTGACCCTGAGCCTGCCTGCAGTCCTGTACCTTTGCCCCACTAGTCTGGATTATCGACTCCCGCCTGACTTGACCTGTCATTTGCCTGCCCCTGTTGCTGTAATAAACATTGTTACTTCAACACAGTTGAAACGTGATAGTGGGTCTATCATATAGTTTCCTAATGAGCTGGATATAACCTTTAACCTGTTTATGCTTATTAGGTGGAGGCACCACACTATTCTATACATGGTACATATACAGTCTCATGGTATATCTTACCCCTATATCGTTCATGGGCGTACTGACTCATAGTGATACCCATACAGTGTCCTGTAGGCTTACATGCTACCCATACACCCCCTTCTCCACTACTGACACTCATCTATATATACAAGCCCCACCTGATAGAACCCAGGTCTTATCTGTCTATCAGTACTAGCCTAGTTAAAGTCATAACAAAGCTGCCTGAAGAAAGAGGGGTCACACAAACTAGCCATTATCACTCCAATAATTTAGGAAGGTGTCTCCAGCTGTCTTGGACATTTAACATGATTTGAACTCTAAGTACCTACATATCAAACCCATTCAGAACAGTGGGTGTGATATTTCAACCCTGGTGTGAAGTCTCGCCCCCTCATGAACCACAAGATTTGGCAACTAAGCATTTATAGAGTTAAACTGTCCAGACCCACATCATCAGCCCCTCCCCACCAATACACGAAGACACGCAACCCCCCCTCCTGACTAGCCCATCACAACTTCAAGCAGGTTAAGGTTTTTGGACAATGGGGTGTAGGATTCATACCCAGACGTCACCCTGGCCTTACAACCCATACACTAGCCCAACCCATACACTAGCCCTTGACCAGCACACACACACACACACACACACACACAAACACAAACAAACACTGATAGACACACAAAGACACAGAAAAACAGACATATGCAAACTGGGGTAAAAACGTGGGGGTAAATAAAAAAATAACGTTTTGTATTATGTTGTAATCACCAAAAATGTTCTGGTTATTAATAAATTGTCCAGACCCACATCAGCAGCCCTCCCCACTAATACAGGTGCTGAAACTAGCCCTGCGGTTAAGAGCATTGGGACAGTAACTGAAAGGTCACTGGTTCGATCCCCGAGCCAATGTGCCATTGAGCAAGGCATTCAACCCTACTTGCTCCAGTAACTCACTCTGGACAAGAGCTTCTGCTAAATTACTCAAATGTAAATGTAAAAATGCACACAGACTCACTGCATGTACCTGCTGTACTGAGAGGGCACAGGAGTAAATAACTATCATCCGCATAGAGATGAATGATACAGATAGACCAATATTATTTATATAAATAGTGAAGAGAACAGGGCACAAAATAGATCCCTGCGGCACACCTTTCGTAAAATCGAGGAAACTACATTTGATATCGTCAGTAAGCACACATTTTGTCCTGTCCGTCAGATCGTTCTTGAACCAATTGCAAGATGCCTGATCTCGGCCTATTTCAGACAACCTTTGAAACAAGTCAGAAATGGTCAAACGTATCAAATGCCTTGGACAGGTCAATAAATGAGGCAGCACAATGATTTGTATGGTCTGTAATGGCACATAATCTAAGACAAGTGTAGCCACCGAAATAGTGCTTTGTACAGGTCTAAAACCAGCTTGGTACTCAGTAAAAAGTTTAAAAAGTTGAGCTGAGAGTTGGCCAGGGAGTGTAAAACTTTGACAAGGCAAGATAACTTGTAAATCGGACAGTAGTTGTCCCAGTCAGAAGGATTGCCTCCTTTGTGTAGGGGGAGGACTTGTGCCGTTTTCCAGATCTTAAGTTAAGGATAACCCCAGAAAACAATGGAGTTAAAAATATAGGTTAATGATTCTGCAATAATTGGGGCTGAAAGCTGCTGCAAAAAGGGATCAAATGACTCAGCCCACTATTTACTAATCCATTAGAAATGCTTCATTATGTGGAGTTATTATAAAGTCTTACCTATTGTTAGAATAACAACAACATGCCCCTCTGATGTTTTTGTTTGTTTGTGGGTGTATTTGAGAAAAAGAGTTCAAATGAGTGAGCGAGAGATACACAGAACAAAGGTGAAAATCAGCTAATATTCAGCAAACCACGTTTCTATGTTGCAAATGCATAAATCAACTCAATTATCTCACAAACCCCAACACTTGCAAGAACAGTCCCTGTTGTGGTGAATGACGCACAGTACTCCATAGAGCCATGGCTACATGGAGCTCTGTTCCACATCAGGTAACTGATGCAAGCAGTAAAATTTGATATAAAAACCAGATACAATTACACCTTATGGAACAGTGGGGACTGTGAAGAGACACGAACACATGCATACACACACACGCTAACATTCACACTACACACACACGTACACATGGATTTTGTGTTGTAGATATGTGGTAGTAGAGTAGGGTTTTGAGGGCACACACTTAATGTGTTGTGAAATGTGTTGTGAATGTATTGTAATGTTTTCAAAATGTTGTATCTAGAAGAAAAAGAAACGCACACCTATTTAGGCGAGGTGCTGGCTAGCGGAGTAGAAAACCTAAAAATAAAAGGAGAGCCGCGCCACTCTAGGAGCTCAGATGCAAAAATGTAATTGTTGTATAACAATTAATGTTGTATAACATGTGCGCTAACAGAACCCTAGTGATTCTTACCTTGGGGTTCTCCATGAGGGCCTCTATTCTGGGATGCGAGCCGCCAATGCCTGCATCCGCCAAGGGCCAGCTGAGTGGTCTACCGTTGCCATCAGACTGGGCAGAGTGGACCAGCTTGGAGGAGCGGTCAGCCCCTGTTCCCGTTTTGTGGGGGTCCACCAGGGGGCTCTCTTTGGGGCACCAGGCCTCAGGGGGTAGCGCGGGGTCACAGAGCACGGTGGAGGAGGGGTCCAAGGAGACACATCCATCTGGTGGGATGGGTGGTGGGCGCTCAGGAGGTGGTGGGGGCGGAGGGTCCCTCTTGGGGGGCGGGGGAGCAGGTAAAGGCTTGTCTTGCTTTCTAGCCAGCCCTGGAGAGGACTTGGGGAGGAGGGCATGTGTTCATTTTACACTACACAGAAATAAACAGTGTTGACATACTTCACACACACCACACACATGCCTGCACGCAAACACACACACATCCTTTGATTGTTTGCTGTTGTATTTGTGCTGTTGCTAGTGTTTTCTGTCTATGTTATTTTTTTTTATTGATTTTTTTTATCAGCCCCTGTTCCCACAGGAGGCCTTTTGCCTCTTGCTAGGCCATCATTGTAAATACAAATATTTTCTTAATTGACTTACCTGTTTAAATAAAGGTTAAGTAAACATTTTAAATAAAGCCTTTTTATATCAGCAGTTATTTCAAGGTGCTAACCCCAAAAAGGGGGGGGGGGGGGGGTCTACTAAGCTAACATATGGAATTGTTTTAAGAAGGTCATACCATGGATCATTTAGCTATTTGATTTAGAACTTCAGGACACCTTTAGGTTTAAAAAAAAACATTTTGGGGATGAAACATTGAATTTAGCCTTACTGCTATTAGCCCATAGAAACGCACTGAATAACAGATTCGTACATGGAAAAACAGATAGTCCAAAAATACATCAAAAGGAAATATGTTTTAAAGTGTCAGTCCTATGTCTGAGGTGGGAAGGACCATTTTTGTGATGTCTCCTGGTATGGCAAACACGGCTGTAGCCTTGCCACCTTCCACCGCAAATGTGCAAGGCCGAACACGGCCGAACACGGATGCGGTAGATTGAGACACAGCCCATGCAACAAAAAACCCAGATATCACTAGTTTTAAAAGACAGGTTTTTCTGGGCATTTTTTATTATGCTAATTCAATTTCTGCCCGGGCGCACACGTCGATTCTAGGGGACACCCAGCCTGAAACCCCCAAAGAGCAAGCAATGCAGAGGCAGAAGCTCACTGGCTAGGAAAAACTCCCTAGAAGGCAGGCACCTAGGAAGAAACCTAGAGAGGAACCAGGCTCCGAGGGATGGCATCAACCAGCACCAACGCATTCAACTTTCGAGAGTTCTGGAGATCCTTCCACAAGTTGCAAAAAAACTTAACGCAGATCTACCTAACTCAGTGGAGACCGAAGGGATCTCCAGAGTTAGCCATCCCTATGGTCGGGTCTGGTGACGCATGTCTAAAGTTTGCACAAGAGGACTTTATAAACAAAAATAGAGCAGAGCATTTGTATTTAAGGATCCTCAGGAGTGATAAAGTCATTCTCTCCTCCACTTTGAGCCATTGACCTGCATCTTATTAATGTTACCTCTCTGTGTACATTTAGGGAATAGCCGTGCTGCTCTGTTCTAAACCAATTGTAATTTTCCTAAGTACCTCTTTGTGGCACCTGACCACACAACTGAACGGTGTCCAGCTGCAGGACCTGCCTTGTTGATAGTGTTGTTAAGAAGGTAGAGCAGCACTTTATTATGGACAGACTTCTCACCATCTTAGCTACTGTTGTATCAATATGTTTTGACCATGACGGTTTTACAATCCAGGGTTAGTCCAAGCAGTTAAGTCACCTCAACGTGCTCAATTTCCACATGATTTATTACAATATTTAGTTGAGGTTTAGGGTTTAGTGAATGATTTGTCTCAAATACAACGCCACCCATTCTGAAACTAGCTGCAGCTCTTTGTTAAGTGTTGCAGTGATTTCACTCTCTGTAGTAGCTGACGTGTATAGTGTTGAGTCATCCTCATACATAGACACACTGGCTTTACTCAAGGCCAGTAGGCATGTTATTAGTAAAGATTGAAAAAAGTAAGGGACCTAGCTGCCCTGGGGAATTCCTGATTCTACCTGCATTGATCTATGAGATTTAAGAGAGGGCCAACATACTTTCTGATACAGAATGCAGTGATGTGTAATGAACCTAATCACACGTAATACAATGTGATACACTTTTCCTATAAAAAGGATGCCCACTTATTAACTAACTCATCAATATGCTTTTTGAAAGATAGCTTTTCATCAATCCAGATACCCAGATATTTATAAGCGGCGACGCGATCAATGCAATATACATGAGCATAAATCATCCGATTAATGTTTAAGCTTTTTGAAAAACAACATATACTTAGTTTTACCTTGCATCACTTAACCCTTTATACTTGTGGGAATTGGCCTATGTGGATAGGGCTAAATTTAAACGTTTCTTAAAGAATAAATAGGAAATGCATACACATAACCATGGTAGCAATTGAAAGGAACCGTTTGGGAATAATGGGAAAAGGATTAGATCAAAGGTGAGTACACAACAATTCACCTGACACAAGACCGAATCCAAACATTGCACTGTTTGACATTTACTGTACTTTTCTCCACATTTGTTGATGACGAAATCTGAAAAAAACTCAGGATACATTCAGTAACACGATAAGACTATTTCTCGAAAATTTGGGGTAGGTGCAACATAAGACAAAAAACATGACAAGGATTTGAGTAGAAGACGAACTACTTTTTTCAATCTACTTTTCGGAGCGCTCCTAACTGTGCTGTTAAGAAAATAGAGCCAGCATGCTTGTAGTCGTTCTGTTTGGAACACAACCCTCTATCCCCGCCATCACACAATCACTGTTTTTGTTTACTTAATCCCCCCAAAAAGTCCATTATAAATCGCAATTTGGGTCAGGTGGGCATAATTGCAAATCTTGTTCTATTGCCACATGACTAGCTAAGTATAAATACATAAGTATAAGTATAAAATATGATATTGAAGATATTACAGTTCAGAGAAACAGATGGGTATTTGTGTGTGCATAGAAAGGGGTCATGAGTGCATTCAGGTGAATTTACTATAGACAATTTTAAAAAAACAGGCTCGTTCTATTCAGAACATCAGGGTATGACGCCACGTCGTCTTGTAACTGCACATACAACATGGTGGTAATAAACGTTAACACTGTATATGACATGAGTTTTACGATTTGGAAATGTGAAGGGCACATTTGGACTGACGGGTGTTTGACTTTCGTGTACGTATGATATATACAACGCAGCATTTGTTATCATCCTCAACGTCTCATCTTACAAAATACATCATGTAATCTACATTTACAACATTTCCCTCATTCAGACAACAACATTTTCAAAATGTCCCTAATTACCGCGAAGGACGGGGTAACTTCTTGTCCCGCGCGGTGCTCAAGTTCAGAACGGGTGTCAGTCAAAATCCATACAGCGCTGATGATGCGCAAAGCCAGAGCTCTGGCGTCATGTATAGCATGTTATTGTACAGCCACTACGTCCAAATTTAGAAGCTTAGTAGTGCCCAAATCTGCCATTTTCAACATGTATACAGGTACGAGTGTTAGAAATACAAAATATATAGCTAAGTGAAAAATTCCAATCTGGTTTTCATGCCCACCACAGCACAGAGACAGCCTTAGTTAAAGTGGTAAATTACCTTTAAGCCAACGCAGATGCCAAACAGCTCTCTGTCCGAGTACTCTTTGATTTAAGTGCTGCATTCAACACTGCTGACCATGATGTCCTTCTGGACAGACTGGAGAGGTGGGTTGGCCTCTACGGTCCAGTTCTAAATTGGTTTAAGACCTATTGAACCGGGTCGAGAGTTTTTTTGTCACCAATTGTGAACATAACCCAGAGAAAATAGATATCACATGTGGCAAGGTATCGCAAGGTTCAATTTTGGGTCCGGTACTGTTCAGTTTATATATGTACCCCTTGGCAGTGTTATCAGCGAGCATGACATTGACTTTCACAGCTACACAACATTACATTTCTGTGTCCCCAGAGGTTGTCAGCTCCACGGATAAATCATTAGACTGTATTAGTGATTTAAATACTTGGATGGCTCACAACTTCCTCCAGCTAAATCAAGACAAGGCCGAGGTACTTATTATTGGAGCCAAAGCACAGAGAGAGAATCTGGAAGCAGAATTGAATTCACAGGCAATAAAGATAAAACACCAGCTAAAAACTTAGGTGTCATTTTAGATTCACATTAGGAATGTGACCAAAATAGCTTTTTACCACATGAACATTGCCACGGTGCGGCCGTTTCTCTCAGGCTGATACAGAGAGACTCATCCATGCTTTTATTACAAGAAGACTTCACTACTGTAACATGCTGACCAGACCGGACACGTAGAGTGCATGAGTGTTGCAAAATAAATTTAGAAATCCATGTTATTCAATTATTGCACCCACACTGCTCGCGGGCGCCAACGAGCGTCTGCGTTGCCAAGGGCTAAAATAGAAGTCATTCCTATTTCTGATGCAGATCGCGCTGCAAGTCCTGCCTCTCCCATCTCCTCATTGGTTATACCCACGTGGGTGATTGAAAGACGAACTGTTTTGCCGGTCGTCGTGGCAATACTATGAAAGTTTAGATGCCAATCACCATATAAGTTCAAAGATGAAAAAGCCTGGAAGGAGGAGAGATGACTAGAAACGATTCGGTTGACCGTTTTATGTGTGGATTAATTGTCGGAGTAGAGGACCTTGTGGGTTTCAGGTAAAATAACAACTCAATGTTTATATCCCAGAACAAATTAGCTAGCAACAGCAAGCTAGCTAAATAGGACAAATTAGCTAGCATGTGCAAGCTAGCTAGCTAAATTGCCATACATGTTTAATGCTTTTCAACCTGTCCCCAAATTAATGTAATTGGTTCAGAGTTTGCTTTGATATTTTAACCTGCGTGTCGTGATCGCGTTTGGTGTGGGGGGACAAAACAAATTTATGCATGATGGCGCACCCGCGCTGCCGGTTTGGGTTCAATGTCTGGTCTACCCAAGAAAGCCATTGGTCAACTACAAAACATACAGAATGCTGCAGCACGGGTACTGACCAAGACTACCAGAGAACCTGAGGGGGCCCGAAACTGTGGACATTTTTTAAATAAATCTTAAAACAAACCTTTTTAGCATTGTTTTTGTTAGGGTGCTTTTTTTGTCTTTCAGTTTGTATTGTTATTCTTTTGTTTTTTGTGTAGTAAATATTTCAGTGTTTTATTTATGTATTTTCCTGTGAAGCGTATTGCGTTGCATTCATGTCTGAAATGTGCTCTATAAATAAAGCTTGATTTCAAGTGTTTTAAAAAGTATAAAACACTGAAGCACTGTATCGTCAGTCCAAACTTTCCGGTTCCTACTTCCTGGTCGAATTCTGTTGATAGAGTGAGCTCAAAAGTGAGCCAAAAGAGTTTGGGTCAGCACAATAGTATGACATGGGTGTCGATGTGGAGTGCAAACCTGCAGTTTCAGATTTTCACTGTGCCCTACAATCACACCTGCAACCCTGTACGTGTGACTATTAAACAATCTGAATCTGAATCAATACCTCTTTGGTGTGCTGAACGAGAAACAATAGATCACACCAAACCAGTTTGAAAAGGGGTTTAGGCTGTACACCCCATAGACATATGGTACATCCTGATGGGTTCTGAGTTCTAAACTTGAAAATATGAAGTATCCTTATTCATGTTACTGAGGGAGAGAGGGGAATGTAGAACGTTTACATTCTGTCAGGATATATTATTGTTAGCCATCAGGGATCCAATGGGAGGAGAATGGCCACAGTCTGGTACAAGTCAACAGGACAGCCGTGAGTTGGGGAGGAGTGAGGAATTTGGGCAGAGGTCAGCTTAGATGAAGTGAGGAAGAACAGATATCACTAAAGTTCTGTATAGCAAAAGAGGTGTATTGGCTGTTCAGATGTGTAAGGAGGGGGCTCAGCATAAGAGAAAGGGTTAAATACCAGTACTTGTGTGAATATGTCTTTGTCTGTTCAATTGTCTGACCCTTTGGGTGAATAAACTTGGTTTGAGCTTTTATAGTTGTCCGTCGGTTTGTACCCTGTTATTTAGAACCTAACAACCCTGACCCACCTTTGGGGAGCTGGAGGGGCTGGCAGAGGGGGATCGGATGACGCACTTCTGGATGAGGTCCAGGCGAGGGGGTACGGGGGGCAGGCTGAGGTGCTGGATGCTGAGGGCCTCAGCATGGGCTTTCCTCCTCTGGGCCACCGGGGAGGAGTTTGGCGACATCACGGGGGAGTTCTGCTGTTCGGCACACTGCTGATATGGAAAGAACAAAACAACAAGTTCAGGTTTTTAACAAGGTTTTTTACCCAGGTGGCAGTCATAGACACTGAAATACATGGATGTAACATTTGTAACTGGGTATCCGTTAGCCGGATTTTGGCCTATAAGAATTATGAAAAGCAGATAAAAAAAAACTGCCGCTGGCCAATTGTCCAAAAAATAAGAAGGAAAAATCTTGTTACAAAATCAGTTTTTTTTGCCTATTCATCGATGGAAGTACATTTGACCGGTCATGCTTATCAGTCTATAGGTTAATTTGCATCATTTAGTGGAATTAAATTGGTGCGTGTATGCTCTCGTTGGCTGGCCCTCGCTACATATTTGCCGCCAAACCCACTGGCTCCCGGACATCTATAAGCCTTTGCTAGGTAAAGCTCCACTTTATCTCAGCTCACTGGTCACCATAGCAACACCCACCCACAGCACGCGCTCCAGCAGGTATATTTCACTGGTCATCCCCAAAGCCAACACTTCCTTTGGCCGCCTTTCCTTCCAGTTCTCTGCTGCCAATGACTGGAATGAATTGCAAAAATCACTGAAGCTGGAGACTTAGATCTCCTTCTCTAACTTTAAGCTTCAACTGTCAGAGCAGCTTACCGATCACTGTACCTGTACACAGCCAATCTGTAAATCGCACATCCAACTACCTCATCCCCATATTGATATTTATCTTCCTGCTCTTTTGCACTCCAGTATCTCTACTTGCACATCATCATCTGCACATCTATCACTCCAGTGTTAATGCTAAATTGTAATTACTTCGCCACTATGGCCTATTTATTGCCTTACCTCCCTCATCTTCTACATTTGCACACACTGTACATAGATTTTTCTGTTGTGTTATTGACTCCCACATTTGTTTATGTGTAACTCTGTGTTGTTGTTTTTGCTGCACTGCTTTGCTTTATCTTGGCTAGGTCGCAGTTGTAAATGAGAACTTGTTCTCTACTGGCCTACCTGGTTAAATAAAGGTGAAATTAAAAAAATTATACCAAGCGTGTGCAAAGCTGTCATCAAGGCAATGGGTGGCTACTTTGAAGAATCTCAAATATAAAAGATATTTTGATTTGTTTAACACTTTTTTGGTTACTACATGATTCCATGTGTTATTTCATAGTTGTGATGTCTTCACTATTACTCTACAATGTAGAAAACAGTAAAAATAAAGAAAAACCCTGGATTGAGTAAGTGTTTTCAAACTTTTGACTGGTACTGTAAGTGCTGAGGCAAACTCGGCATTCCGGGGTTGGACGACACTTACTCTATGGCTAATCAGCAAATTGTAGCATTAGCCACTTAATCACCAGAGTCCGTAGCATTGAACAGGATTCATTCTCTTCCTGGCACAGCATGCTGTTTCATGACATGACAAGTACCGTTTTGAATCCTGAAATGTGGCATTTCTGAGATTGCGCTGACTTGACTTTTTTTTTAATACCAAAGAGCAATTGAACTGACGCTACATTTTTTTTTATACCAGACAGCAATTTAACTGACAGAATGCTTAGTAACTCATCATAGTTTGACCAGACCTGCATAAAAAAAAACACAAAATACAACTATCCTCTTCTGTGATTCTGACACACAAGTTCAACGTCCTGCATATTTAGTTAGTAGATACGTAGATAAATGGCAGTAGTCCATTTCATTAATCGCTGGGTAATTCTACTTGACAGCTAGTGAGTTAAGGTGAGTGAGCACTGAGGCCATAGTCACACTTTGTCCAAGATCACACTTTTAGACCGTTTCACATTGGCGATAGCAAAGGGCCATTTTCGAGAGGTTCTCGAAGAGTTATCGATTCTCGAGAGACAATACATTTGTGTAAACTTGCGAAATTATCACGTCTCGAACGCCCTCCTCCAGAGTAAAAAATAATTGTGTCAAAAGCAATACTCCTACAGTATAAATGGTAATAGCAGAGCAATGTTTTTGAAACGGCTAAAAATAGTTTTACCTGAAAGTGCAGTAACAGCCTGAAATTGTCACAGTAGCTGCTGTCAGAAGGCTGCACTGGGCCACGTAAAAAACTTTGGAAGCCCATATTCCTCCACCATTTTTTTAAAACGCCGATACTATCTAAAAATGTTTAGATACGTAAGTCAAAATGCTGAGATAGTAAATCATACAAATATAATGTTTTTTCATTTCTAACATTGTCTGGTAATTACAGAGGTGGCACAACAAGTCCCAGAGTGGTGGGGGGAAATGTTTTTCCTGGGGCCCAGAGTTTTTCCTTATCTGGTAGCCTAACCTAACCAAGTAAAACTCCAAGTATGCCATAGGAATAAATCACCTGTAAAAAACTGTTTTATACAGGCTATGATGGGATCAGAATTTTTCTAATGGTTAAAAAAAAATCACGGAAAGGATGAAAACATTAAAATCCTGTCAAACAAATCATGAGGCGACTCAGTCTAAAGAACTTTACTTTGTCCCTCTTTCCATCGCTTTTGTGTCAATATTTTTTATTAAACCAAGTCAATTGTGGTGGGGCAAATGCCAGCATGCCACACGTTTGCCGGCGGCCCTGCTGTGCTGATTACTTTTACCCTAATACAGTTAAGCGACTTTTGTGAACGCTTAGCTACCGCAGGCCTATGAAGGCAGTGCATACTGGCACTCCAACTGACTCTGATAGTTGAACTTAGCCTCCTTCTGTACGCCTATATCTGTACAGCAGAAGTAGCCTAACTGACAAGTCTAAAGAAATCCATGTCGATGTCGGCAACACGGCGCCAGCATATCTCTATCTTTCATTTGGTCTCTCTAGGGCTAGGACAATTACATTTTGTTTTTATATGAATATCATTCAGTGGACGCCTAGGCCTATAGGCCTACATGCATTCAATGTTCTGATGCATTTAGCGCTCAAATCTCTGACAGCTGAACCATGAGGTAGAAAATTATTGTTTTAGGAAAGTAAAAACCAATAAAACAATAGACTATAATGTTGTTAATATGCTACACATCGAAACAGTGTTTTTTTATGTATTATAGGCCGTTTTTAAGGACATGAAACTGTGGAACATTTGGCTAATATCACTAGTTTATTGATGGCACTGGCAGCACCCAGTTTGAGGTTTCTTTCTCTCTTTCTTTCTACTCTCGGATCTGAACTAGCCACAGGTCTTTTATGGTCCTTTTCGGAACGGGTCTGACTGTCCTCAGGTCCATTCGGTACGTGTCTCTGTTTTTTATTTATTTATGCTCATCAGGTCGGGTGGGAAAGCCACGGATCCATTTCGTAACAGTTCCAACTTTTTGTACCCATGAAGACTTTTACTGCGAGGCAAGAACAGAGTCTTGCATGAAAGCCACTGTTGTTCCGGATGACTGTGTGATCTCGCTCTCGGTGTGAGTAAAACTTTTAAACAGGTCAACACTCACAAGGTCGCCGGGCCAGACCGAATACCAGTGCGCATTCTCAAAGCATGTGCAGACCAGCTGGTAAGTGTCTTCTCTGACATTTTTCATCTCTCTTTGTCCCAGTCTGTAATCCCAACATGTTTCAAGATAACCAACATTGTCCCTGTTCCCAAGAACTCCAAGGTAACCTGCCTACATCACTATCCCCCTGTAGTTGAACACCTCCCTCTGCAAATAGATCCTGGACTTCCTGACGGGCCGGCCCTAGGTGGTGAGGGTAGGCAACACCACCTCCGCTACGCTGACCCACAACACGGGGGCCCCTCAAGGTGTGCTTAGTACTCCCTGTCGACCCACGACTGCGTAGCCATGCACGACTCCAAAACCATCATCAAGTTTGCTGACAACACAACGTTGGTAGGCCTGATTACCGACGGCGATGAGACAGCCTACAGGGAGGCGGTGTCGTGGAAATTGCAAGATTATGTTATAATGCTTGTATTGTCAGCAATACAGCAACCTCCCGGGTGGCGCAGTGGTCTAGGGCGCTGCATCGCAGTGCTAGCTGCGCCACCAGAGTCTCTGGGTTCGCGCCCAGGCTGGGCTGGGTTCGCGCCCAGGCTCTGTCGCAGCCGGCCGCTACCGGGAGGTCCGTGGGGCGACGCACAATTGGCATAGCGTCGTCCGGGTTAGGGAGGGTTTGGCCGGTAGGGATATCCTTGTCTCAGTATGTAAAAATGTAATAAAATGTATGCACTCTACTGTAAGTCGCTCTGGATAAGAGCGTCTGCTAAAATGACTAAAAAATTAAATTAAATAAAAAAATAATGGTTGTTTTATTCTACAGAATAGAGTATTCTGTTAAATATTGTGTGTGTGTTTTACTGAGGAGGGCCTCTATGAGATAGCACTGACAGAGGAGATTTACGATGTCTTTGGGTAATAAAGCCTAAAGAACATTCCAGAGCTAATGGTTCTGTTCTATACCGTACCAGGGAGAGACGGTTCCCTTTAGGAGTAGGAGGGCCAGACACTGGTCTTTATAATGAAAACTATTGACACAGCAGTAACTGTCTGCTATGTTTTATAGATATCTTTCATACAAATCTTAACCTTGTGACCATTCTATGTATCTGTTGTTTGTCATATAGGTTGAGAGGGGTGTATCTTGGCTATAAAATATATTTGTACTTTTGTGTTGTCACTTTCAGTGGTTCATTAGAAATGGCGCATCATTTAAAGTCAAAGTGCTATTGCAAAGCTCTTCTTATTAAAGATGTAGTTTAAGTATAACTCTGACTGGTGTGTGAAGTTTGTAACTCTCCTCATTTGGTAATGCAGAAATTAGCCACCACAGAGGTCAGAGACTTAGCAGTGTGTTACAAGGACAACAACCTCTCGCTCAACGTCAGTAAGACCAAGGAGCTGATCGTGGACTACAGGAAAAAGAGGGCAGAGCACGCCTATATCTACATTGATGAGGCGGTAGTGGAGCAGGTACAGAGCTTCAAGTTCCTTGGCGTCCACATCATTAAGGACTTAACATGGTCCACACACACCTGCACAGTAGTGAAGTGGGCGCGACAGCTCCTCTTCCCCCTCAGGAGGCTGAAAAGATTTGGCATGGTCCCTCTTATCCATGAAAAACTCTACAACTGCACCATCGAGAGCTTCTTGACTGGCTGCATCACCACCTGGTTTGGCAAATGCACCTCCCTCGACCGCAAAGCGCTACTGAGTGTGGTGCGGACAGTCCAGTATGTCACTCTGGCCGAGCTCCCTGCCATCCAGGACTTCCATATCATGCGTGTCAAAAGAAGGCCCAAAAAATTGCCAAAGACTCCAGCCACCCAAGCCATAGACTGTTCATTCTGCTACCATCCGGCAAACTGTCTCAGCCGTCGTAAGGAGGAGACCAAGGCGCAGCGTGGTAAGCGTACATTCTACTTTATTAAAAGAACGAACACTGAACAAACAAGCAAAATAACAAAACGAAACGTGAAGCTAATATGGATAGTGCAGACAGGCAAATAAACATAGATCAAGAACCCACAAAACCAAAAGGGAAAATGGCAACCTAAATATGATCCCCAATCAGAGACAACGATAAACTCTGTGATTGGGAACCAATTCAGGCCACCATAGACCTACATATACCTAGACTACCAAAACCCCTAGACATACAAAAAACCCTAGACAATACAAAACCAGCATACCCACCCTAGTCACACCCTGACCTAACAAAAATAATAAAGAAAACATAGATAACTAAGGTCAGGGCGTGACACAAACGGTACTGGAGCATCAGCTCTTGGAACAACAGGTTCCGAGACAGCTTCTACGTCCAAGCCATAAAATAGCCATAAGACTGCTAAATAGTTAATTCAATGGTTACCCGGAATATCTGCACGAACCGTATCTTGCACTGACTCAATGCACACTCGCAAGACTTTATATTGTAACGGCAGTCCTCCTCCTCTTCATCTGAAGAGGAGGAGTATTGAGGGAACCAAGGCGCAGCGTAGTGAAATGACATACTTTATTAACGAAAACACGAACTTGACTAAACTAACAAAAACAACAAACGGTGTAGACAGACCTAGACGACGAACTCACATAAAACAAGAAGAACGCACGAATAGGACATATAGACTACACAAACCGAACAAACCGTACACAGTCCCGTATGGTGCAAACAATTACACAGACACGGAAGACAATCACCCACAACGAACACTGTGACAACGCCTACCTAAATATGACTCTTAATTAGAGGAACGCCAAACACCTGCCTCTAATTAAGAGCCATACCAGGCAACCCAAAAACCAACACAGAAACAGAAAACATAGAATGCCCACCCAAACTCACGTCCTGACCAACTAACACACAAAACTAAACAGAAAACAGGTCAGGAACGTGACATAACCCCCCCCTCAAGATGCGTACTCCGAACGCATCACCAAAAAGTCCAGGGGAGGGTCTGGGTGGGCATCTGACCACGGTGGTGGCTTAGGCTCCGGGCGTGGTTCCCACCCCACCATAATCAATCCCCGCTTCCGTATCCTCCCCACAATGACCACCCTCCAAATAACCCCACCTAAATTTAGGGGCAACACCAGAATCAAGGACAGCTCTGGGACAAGGTAGCTCAGGACATAGGGATAGCTCAGGACAGAGGGATAGCTTAGGAGAGAGAGGTAGCTCAGGATAAAGAGGTAGCTCAGGATAGAGGGGCAACTCCGGACTGAAGGGCAGCTCCGGACAGAGAGACAGCTCTGGACTGAGGGGCAGTTCTGAATTACTAGCCGCTTCTGGCTGAGGGACAGCTCATGGCTGACTGACGGCTCTGGACGCTCATGGCAGGCTGACGGCTCTGGACGCTCATGGCAGGCTGACGGCTCTGGACGCTCATGGCAGGCTGACGGCTCTGGACGCTCATGGCAGGCTGACGGCTCTGGACGCTCATGGCTGGCTGACGGCTCTGGACGCTCATGGCTGGCTGACGGCTCTGGCTGCTCATGGCTCTCTGACGGCTCTGGCTGCTCATGGCTCTCTGACAGCTCTGGCTGCTCATGGCTCGCTGACGGCTCTGGCTGCTCATGGCTCGCTGGCGGCTCTGGCAGATCCTGTCTGGCTGGCGGCTCTGGCAGATCCTGTCTGGCTGGCGGCTCTGGCAGATCCTGTCTGGCTGGCGGCTCTGGCAGATCCTGTCTGGTTGGCGGCTCTGGCAGATCCTGTCTGGTTGGCGGCTCTGGCAGACCCTGTCTGACGGACGGCTCTAGCGGCTCCTGTCTGGCGGGCGGCTCTAGCGGCTCCTGTCTGGCGGACGGCTCTGTAGGCTCATGGCAGACGGGCGGCTTTGCAGGCTCATGGCAGACGGGCGGCTTTGCAGGCTCATTGCAGACGGGCGGCTCAGACGGCGCTGGGGAGACGGATGGCTCAGATGGCGCTGGGGAGACGGATGGCTCAGATGGCGCTGGGGAGACGGATGGCTCAGATGGCGCTGGGTAGACGGATGGCTCTGGCCGGATAAGGCGCACTGTAGACCTGGTGCGTGGTGCCGGAACTGGAGGCACCGGGCTAAGGACACGCACCTTCATACTAGTGCGGGGAGCAGGGACAGGGCACACTGGACTCTCAAAGCCCACTCTATACCTGGTGCGTGGTACCGGCACTGGTGACACCGGGCTGAGGGCAAGCACATCAGGATTAGTAGGGGGAGAAGAAACAGTGTGTACAGGGCTCTGGAGACGCACAGGAGGCTTAGTGCGTGGTGCCGGAACTGGAGGCACCGAACTGGATACACGCACTACAGGGAGAGTGCGTGGAGGAGGAACAGGGCTCAGGAGACGCACTGGTAGCCTAGTGCGTAGTGTAGGCACTGTAGGTACTAGGCTGGGGCGGGGAGGTGGCGCCGGAAATACCGGACCGTGCAGGCGTACTGGCTCTCTTGAGCATTGAGCCTGCCCAACCTTACCTGGTTGAATACTCCCGGTTGCCCGACCAGTGCGGGGAGGTGGAATAACCCGCACCGGCCTATGTAGGCGAACCGGGGAAACCATGCGTAAGGCAGGTGCCATGTATGCCGGCCCGAGGAGACGCACTGGAGACCAGACGCGTTGAGCCGGCCTCATGACACCTGGCTCAATACCCAATCAAGCCCTACCAGTGCGGGGAGGTGGAATAACCCGCACTGGGCTATGCACTCGTACAGGAGACACCGTGCGCTCTACTGCGTAACACGGCGCCTGCCCGTACTCCCGCTCTCCACGGTAAGCCTGGGAAGTGGGCGCAGGTCTCCTACCTGCCCTTGGCCCACCACCTCTTAGCCCCCCCCCAAGAAATTTTTGGGTGTTACTCACGGGCTTTTTGGGCTTCCGTGCCAGACGCGTTCCCTCATAACTCCGGTTCCTCTCTCCGGTAGCCTCTGCTCTCCTCAGTGCCTCCAGCTGTTCCCATGGACGGTGATTTACTTTAGCCCATGGTCCTTCTCCGTTAAATACTTGCTCCCAACTCCATAAGTCCTGTATACTTCCCCGTTGCTCCAAATTACGCTGCTTGGTTCTGGATTCTTGGTGGGTGATTCTGTAACGGCAGTCCTCCTCCTCTTCATCTGAAGAGGAGGAGTATTGAGGGAACCAAGGCGCAGCGTAGTGAAATGACATACTTTATTAACGAAAACACGAACTTGACTAAACTAACAAAAACAACAAACGGTGTACAGACCTAGACGACGAACTCACATAAAACAAGAAGAACGCACGAATAGGACATATAGACTACACAAACCGAACAAACCGTACACAGTCCCGTATGGTGCAAACAATTACACAGACACGGAAGACAATCACCCACAACGAACACTGTGACAACGCCTACCTAAATATGACTCTTAATTAGAGGAACGCCAAACACCTGCCTCTAATTAAGAGCCATACCAGGCAACCCAAAAACCAACACAGAAACAGAAAACATAGAATGCCCACCCAAACTCACGTCCTGACCAACTAACACACAAAACTAAACAGAAAACAGGTCAGGAACGTGACATATATATACACAATACAGTGCCTTCGGAAAGTATTCAGACCACTTGACTTTTTACGCATTTTGTTCCATTACAGACTTAACCTAAAATGGATGAGAAAAGAAAACATCAGCAATCTAGGCATAATACCCCATAATGACAAAGCGAAAACAGGTTTTGCAAATGTATAATAAAAAAAATAGAATACCTTATTTACATAAGTATTCAGACCCTTTGCTATGAGACTCGAAATTGAGCTCAAGTGCATCCTGTTTCCATTGATCATCCTTGAGAGGTTTCTACAACGTAATTGGAGTCCACTTGTGGTAAATTCAATTGATTGTTTTGGAAAGGCACACACCTGTATACAGTGGGGAGAACAAGTATTTGATACACTGCCGATTTTGCAGGTTTTCCTACTTACAAAACATGTAGAGGTCTGTAATTTTTATCATAGGTACACTTCAACTGTGAGAGACGGAATCTAAAACAAAAATCCAGAAAATCACATTGTATGATTTTTAAGTAATTAATTTGCATTTTATTGCATGACATAAGTATTTGATACATCAGAAAAGCAGAACTTAATATTTGGTACAGAAACCTTTGTTTGCAATTACAGAGATCATACATTTCCTGTAGTTCTTGACCAGGTTTGCACACACTGCAGCAGGGATTTTGGCCCACTCCTCCATACAGACCTTCTCCATGTCCTTCAGGTTTCGGGGCTGTCGCTGGGCAATACGGACTTTCAGCTCCCTCCAAAGATTTTCTATTGGGTTCAGGTCTGGAGACTGGCTAGGCCACTCCAGGACCTTGAGATGCTTCTTACGGAGCCACTCCTTAGTTGCCCTGGCTGTGTGTTTTGGGTCGTTGTCATGCTGGAAGACCCAGCCACGACCCATTTCAATGCTCTTATTGAGGGAAGGAGGTTGTTGGCCAAGATCTTGCGATACATGGCCCCATCCATCCTCCCCTCAATACGGTGCAGTCGTCCTGTCCTCTTTGCAGAAAAGTATCCCCAAAGAATGATGTTTCCACCTCCATGCTTCACGGTTGGGATGGTGTTCTTGGGGTTGTACTCATCCTTCTTCTTCCTCCAAACACGGCGAGTGGAGTTTAGACCAAAAAGCTCTATTTTTGTCTCATCAGACCACATGACCTTCTCCCATTCCTCCTCTGGATCATCCAGATGGTCATTGGCAAACTTCAGACGGGCCTGGACATGCGCTGGCTTGATCAAAGGGACCTTGTGTGCGCTGCAGGATTTTAATCCATGACGGCGTAGTGTTTTACTAATTGTTTTCTTTGAGACTGTGGTCCCAGCTCTCTTCAGGTCATTGACCAGGTCCTGCCGTGTAGTTCTGGGCTGATCCCTCATCTTTCTCATGATCATTGATGCCCCACGAGGTGAGATCTTGCATGGAGCCCCAGACCGAGGGTGATTGACCGTCATCTTGAACTTCTTCCATTTTCTAATAATTGCGCTAACAGTTGTTGCCTTCTCACCAAGCTGCTTGCCTATTGTCCTGTAGCCCATCCCAGCCGTGTGCAGGTCTACAATTTTATCCCTGATGTCCTTACACAGCTCTCTGGTCTTGGCCATTGTGGAGAGGTTGGAGTCTGTTTGATTGAGTGTGTGGACAGGTGTCTTTTATACAGGTAACGAGTTCAAACAGGTGCAGTTAATACAGGTAATGAGTGGAGAACAGGAGGGCTTCTTAAAGAAAAACTAACAGGTCTGTGAGAGCTGGAATTCTTACTGGTTGGTAGGTGATCAAATACTTAAGTCATGCAATAAAATGCAAATTAATTACTTAAAAATCATACAATGTGATTTTCTGGATTTTTGTTTTAGATTCCGTCTCTCACAGTTGAAGTGTACCTATGATAAAAATTACAGACCTCTACATGCTTTGTAAGTAGGAAAACCTGCAAAATCGGCAGTGTATCAAATACTTGTTCTCCCCACTGTATATAAGGTCCCACAGTTGACAGCGCATAAAAACCAAGCCATGAGCTCGAAGGAATTGTCCATAGCGCTCCAAGACAGGATTGTGTCGAGGCACAGATCTGGGGAAGGGTACCAAAAATGTCTGCAGTATTGAAAGTCCCCAAGAACACAGTGGCCTCCATCATTCTTAAATGGAAGAAGTTTGGAACCACCAAGACTCTTCCTAGAGCTGGCCACCTGGCCAAACTGAGCAATTGTGGGAGAAGGGCCTTGGTCAGGGAGGTGACCAAGAACCAGATGGTCACTCGGACAGAGCTCTAGAGATCCTCTGTGGAGATTGGAGAACCTTCCAGTAGGACAACCATCTCTGCAGCACTCCACCAATCAGGCCTTTATGGTAGAGTGGCCAGACGGAAGCCACTCCTCAGTAAAAGGCACATGACAGCCCGCTTGGAGTTTGTCAAAAGGCAACAAGGACCTCAGACTGGGGGGCGAAGGTTCACCTTCCAAAAGGACAATGACCCTAAGCACACAGCCAAGACAATGCAGGAGTTATCATGACAGGCGAGACCCAGATGCAGACAAAGGAGGCAGATGGTTGGAGTCTTACAATATTTATTAATCCAATAGGGTAAGGCAAGAGAATGGTCGTGGACAGGCAAAAGGGTCAAAACCAGTTCCGAGTTCAAAAGGTACTGAAGGGCAGGCAGAATCAAGGTCAGGGCAGGCAGGATGATCAGGCAGGCGGGAAAGTAGTCCAGCGTCAGGCAGAGGTCCAAACCGGGAAAACTATCAAAAAGAGAATAGCGAAAGGAGTAGGGGAAAAACACGCTGGTTGACTTGACTAACATACAAGACGAACTGTCACAGAGAGACAGGAAACACAGGGATAAATACACTGGGGAAAATAAGCGACACCTGGAGGGGGTGGAGACAATCACAGGAACAGGTGAAACAGATCAGGGCGTGACAGGAGTGGCTTCGGGACAAGTCTCTGAATGACCTTGAGTGGCCTGTACAGAGCCTGGACTTGAACATTTCTGGAGATTTAATACATTTTAGAATTAGTCTGTAACCTAAAAAAATTGGGAAAAGGTACTGTATATACACACTCACACACACCACACATACACTCGCTTAGTGACACAACACATAGACACACACACACTGCACAGTGATCTGGTACTGCCTGTATACAGCTCCAATAATCAGTGTCAGAGAAAGGTGCTAAATGGTCAAAGACCCCAGCCACCCAAGTCATAGACTGTTCTCTCTGCTACCACAGGGCAAGCGGGTACCGATGCACCAAGTCTGGAACCAACAGGACGCTGAAAAGTTTCTACCCCCAAGCCATAAGACCGCTGAACAGTTAGTTAAATAGCTACCCTGACTATCTGAATTTACTCTTTTTGCACCAACACGTTAGGGATGGGTGAGTATATAGGCAAGTTGTCGTTGGGATGGGTGTGTACATAGACAAGTCGTCGTTGGGATGGGTGTGTATATAGGCAAGTTGTCGTTGGGATGGGTGTGTATAAGTCCCACATGTTGCTTAGTCTACACCTGTTGCTTACGATGCATGTGACAAATACAATTTCATTTTATACTTATGTATTTTATTCCTGGTGTTACTATTTTAATATGTATCATTATTTTTTTAAACTTCTTTCTGTCCCTCTAATCAGGGGAATGGGACCCCAGGTGTGGATTCTCTGACCAAATTCTATCCGTAAAATGTCATTCCTGAAGAACGTGTCTCGACTCCTGAAGTAGTTGTGAAACAAAGATACTGTAAGTCATGCACAAATGGCAGATCGACGGAATGCAGCTCAAGAGACATCTCAGATCGCTACAAAGTTGTCTGACTTTAGGTTTGTGGTAGCACCTTATATTAACTCCACGTAATAAAGCATTTATAATGGATTAGTAAATTGTTTATTTATCATGTATTAATCATTACTCCATTCATAAGATGTTTAATATAGATCCTTATAAACCATTTACTAATCATTATTCAAGTATTTTTGCATGGCCTCATCTAACGTGTGGGCTATTTATATTTTATGAATAGTGACCAGTGTCATTTCTCACAAAAAGAAGGACAAGCCATTCGTAGCAGTACCTAATGCTCCTTAAGATCTCAAAATAGTGTAAGGGAAAATGTTATGTTTGTGCTTTTCTAATAATCAAGTTGACTGGGTTCATGCAAGTGACTGATTGATTGTGCCTGGGAGGGATCCTCACTATGTGGAGGCCAGGCCATCTGATGCAGCACTACATCACTCTCCTTCTTGGTCAAATAGCCCTTACACAGCCTGGAGGTGTGTTGGGTCATTGTCCTGTTGAAAAACAAATGATAGTCCCACTAAGCGCTTACCAGATGGGATGACATATCGCTGCAGAATGCTGTGGTAGCCATTCTGGTTAAATGTTCCTTGAATTCTAAATAAATCCCAGACAGTGTCACCAGCAAAACACCCCCACACATCACACCTCCTCCTCCATGCGGAGATCATCCGTTCCCCTACTCTGCGTCTCACAAAGACACGCATATGGAACCAAAAATCTCAAATTTGGACTCATCAGACCAAACAACAGATTTTCAGGGGTCTAATGTCCATCGCTCGTATTTCTTGGCCCAAGCAAGTCTCTTCTTCTTATTGGTGTCCTTTAGAAGTGGATTCTTTGCAGCAATTGAGGGTCCATGAGGGTCTGATTCACGCAGTCTCCTCTGAACAGTGCATGTTGAGATGTGTCTGTTAATTGAACTCTGTGAAGCATTTATTTGGGCCTCAGTTAACTGAGGTGCAGTTAACTCTAATGAACGTATCCTCTGCAGCAGAGGTAACTCTGAGTCTTCCTTTACTGTGGCGGTCATGAGAGCCAGTTTCATCATGGCGCTTGATGGGTTTTGCAAATGCACTTGAAGACACTTTGAAAGTTCTTGAAATGTTCCAGATTGACTGACCTTCATGTCTTAAAGTAATGCTGGACTGTTGTTTCTCTTTGCCTATTTGAGCTGTTCTTGCCATAATATGGACTTTGTCTTTTACCAAATATAACATATATATTCTGTCCACCACCACCCATGGTAATAGCATGAGGTGTTATTTTATATGTATAGGAAGTAGCGGCAAGAGAACAGTTGAAGATACATATAGGATGTACCGATAGACAAGCTCCACTGACAATTGTCTGTAGGCATTTATGAGAAGTTTCTACGTGGTCTGAGAACCACTGATAATAGCACAACGTGTTATTGAGCATGAGGTATTATTGTAGGCATTTAGGAATCGTTGAAGATGCACATGGAGTGGATGTGAATACCTATGTTGATTTATAATGTTATATAGTGATTCTGTATGTGAAGATATGAAAGGAGAGAGTACTATTCCTGAGTATGCTGTATAAATAAAACACTACTGTAAATATTTCAACCCCTGTATGAATAGAACACTCGTGTAAAGAAGGAATTTGTAAAGAAGAGTATAATGGGTTACCAGAGATTTGATAAAGTAACAATGATTTTTTTTTTTTATAATAATAATATACAATTTGCACACACATGCAGACGTATGTAAGTGGTGTAAAAGTATTAAGAGAAATGTTCAGAGTGGTCGCTTTATGGATCATTTGATAAAGATAAGGCTAAAGCATTGTATGACTGTCTGTTTCTGGGAAACAGGTGTGTCAGACTAAGACATATCCACTTTTGCTAAAGGTACAGGACTTGACTTTGTTTGAGAGTGATCTGTGTGTATTAGCACTAGTTATTGAGAGGGTTTTCCTATTGGGAAGGGAGAGTACTAGTTGAAGGAAACAGATATGGAGACTATTGAAAGTAATAAAGTGAATGGAAATATTAGTGGCTTTCAGATAGCACACTAATAATACAATATCTTAGTAATTTGAAGAAGTAAATGTTTCAATACAAGGTCACCTGACGAACAGAGGGATTGAGCCTTGGGTCCTACTGATTATATTAGAGGTTGCCATCTGTTGTTTGGTTTAAAGATAAGCTTCCTGTGGACGAATAGAAAAGCCGCCAGTGAAAATGAGTGGAACTCACTGAACTCAAACATTTAACATGTAAGACATTTGGGACAGATGTATGAATAATTGTATAATAGATGTTTTTGACAATTTTCAATTATTATTACTGAATTCTATAGTTTGGGTAACGCCAGTGGTTTAAGTAAGAAGGTAATGTCATCTAAAAAATAAAAAAAATGTTTCCATTACGTGGAACTGTGTCCAAAATGGAATTAGTTCCGAATATTGAGCTGATAAGCCAGCAACTGTTTTGAAAGACCTAGCAGATTTGTTAAACAACAGGTTTCATATTTTGACTAGTGGATGTCACAGGGACAGTCCGTAGAGGACATATGTTAACGCAACAGGTCAAAATTACAAGATTACAAGAAATGGGCTCTGGGGTTGTTTTCTTTAGACGGTGCCTATTCCGCTTAACGGGACACTGTATCGTCGGAAGTGCGATTCTGTCTACACATGGTTTTATCAAGACTTCCTGCCCAAGATGCAGTGAGCTTGGACTGACTAGGATGTAGCAATGTGAAAACCAAGTAGATCTTAATTTTTTTTTATTCCATGACTGATGAATGTCCACTACCAAGTTTACCAGTGATTCTGTATCTCTCCCTTTGAAAGTCATCCTGGGGCAGGTTCCTTAGGAGAGCAGTTATTGAGACTGTGTACTATACAGTATAAAGGTACCCGGATCCAGCTGTTAAGGGAGCTCTCAAATTAAGTAAGGCCTGGTCATTTTGTTTGTATTTACCCTAAATTTTACCATACACGCCAGCACCCACACACGACCCACCTGTTGTTAGTGGTGTTAATACTGCATTTGATTTATTGTGTGGGGTCTTTTAATGTGGTTTTAGTGGGGTTTTCACAGGTTAGAAAGGATGCACCTTAAAGAGTACACAAATTACATTTTCTGAAGTATCTATTGTCCGAGTTTTGGTTGCACACATGTAGATTCTCTTGATAAGAAATGTACTGAAAAACCCAGTGTAAACCTGGTACACAAAATATTTTAAATGTCTTTAAATAAAGAGTCTGAGGTACAGGGAAAGAAAGGGGAATGAAACACTCACTTAATGTGGTGGAATTATCTCTGACCTCTGATCTGACTTTATGGTATGGCCTGATAATGCTCACTAGAAAGGTTAGACATTGGGTGAGATTTAAATGTAATATGTAAAGACTGATAATTAGGAAAAAGTGTATAATTTATCAATAGTATCAATAATTGATAAATTATACACTTTTTCCTAATTATCAGTGTGATTATGTGTGATTCGGACCACAAGGAGAAAGAGAGCGCTGCACCTGAATGTGTAATGAATACTCAGGGAGAAAAAGGTGTAGATTCCGTCACAGAGCGCGGCAGGTGTTAATTTCGCCTTCGCAGAATGCAGGAATCGTGGTCACAGGCAGGCAATGGTCATACACAGGTAGGCAAACAAGCAGGTGAAACAAAACTAGGACTGAAGGCTATAACTGGTTCTCACAAACGAGCTAGGAAAGGCTTAGTAGAGTCAAAATGAACAATACCTCACAAAGGCACAAACAAAATGAACTGAACTAAATAAGGAGCTGATGAGACCAGGTGAGAAACTAACACAGGTGAAATCAATGAACAAAAATTAAAGACAGGGCTACGTTCAAAAACACAACAAAACATAACAGAAGGTTGACTAAGAAAATAGATACAGAACCTTACAGAATGAGGGAAACCTGTCTATGGTCTATTTTACTATTCCTTGAATTACCTTATGGGATACAATTTTGAAATGGTGTTGTTTACATTGGATAAAAGCAGAGACACAGAGCTACAAAATGGTATATCATACACTGCATTTGGGGAACAATGGGAAAGTAATTCTGCTTTGAAAGTTGATAAACTTGCAACCTCACTTTTGAGAAAATGGCCTTTGAATATTTTGGTACCGGAGACCTCTTCTTTGTCTACACCCATTCAGCATCGTTCACACCCTCTTAAGATTTATCCCCCACCCAAACTCTGACTATTATACTCACCCTAGCAGAGCTGGTTAGGCTGTTTTCATGTTATCCAGAGCGTTGGTGACTGTAACTGTGCTGCTGGCAACAATTTAATTACGCTTTTTTTGCAAACGTTTACTGACACCGGCCATATTCAACAGGTGTTGAGCGTTCGTAAATTCATCAGTTATTCTGCGCTCTGGCCCACTCAGACGGGAGTAGGCCAGACTGAATTTAAGAACACACCCGAAATGGTTACTTGCATAGTGGATTATTTTGTTTAGCTAGCTAAACAATTAACCATAATCCCAACTCATGACGTTACTACCCTGCTAGCTAACTGCTAGCTACCCTGCTAGCTAGCTAACCAAACAAGTTCAATGTTAGCTAGCTAACATTAGGCTCTAACTAGCAAAGCAAATGGCTCTGAGATACAAATAATAAGATCATACACGTAATGTTAGCTAGCGAGCCAGCCAGCTAACGTTAGCTAGATAGCTAACGGTACACTTTAACTTGAAATGAAAATAATTTATGTCCAAATTATAAACGTGTAATATCTGAAAACGTAGCTAGCTAGACTATCTTATTACCCGTGGTCTGAAATCAGAGTAGATAGCCAGAGCGAATTTACAAGCTACAGTCTATCAACAGTTGTTAAAGTGACATTCTATTGAAATAGAATGTCACTGTAACAACTAGCTAGCTAAATAATGAACCAGAATCCCAACTCATGACGTTACTACCCTGCATGAATCTGCAGGTAGATAACCAACAAGGTTCAATGTTAGCTAGCTAATATTAGGCTATAACTAGCCAAGGAAATGGCTCTGAGAAACAAATAATAAGATCATACACGTAAAGTTCCCCTTTCCGATTGTTTGGGGCATCCGGAAAAAAAGCTTGTCCGGAGAAGACAAGGTGAGCGCAGTCCTGTGTCATACAAACAGTAAAGCATCCTGAGATCATTAATGTGTGGGGTTGCTTCTCAGCCAAGGGAGTAGGCTCACTCACAATTTTGCCTAAGAACACAGCCATGAATAAAGAATGGTACCAACACATCCTCCGAGAGCAACTTCTCCCAACCATCCAGGAACAGTTTGGTGACGAACAATGCCTTTTCCAGCATGATGGAGCACCTTGCCATAAGGCAAAAGTGATAACTAAGTGGCTCGGGGAACAAAACATCGATATTTTGGGTCCATGGCCAGGAAACTCCCCAGACCTTAATCCCATTGAGAACTTGTGGTCAATCCTCAAGAGGCGGGTGGACAAACAAAAACCCACAAATTCTGACAAACTCCAAGCATTGATTATGCAAGAATGGACTGCCATCAGTCAGGATGTGGCCCATAAGTTAATTGACATATTGACTCTTTGCAGCAACTTCATGTAATTGTCAATAAAAGCCTTTGACACTTATGAAATGCTTGAAATTATACTTCAGTATTCCATAGTAACATCTGTAAATGGTTTATAATGCAAGGACCTATATAAGACATCTTATTAATGATCTTATGAATCATTCATAAATACTTTAAAAGGTTGTTTGTGTGTGAATAACTATGTTACCTGCATTTACAAATGTGGGAGTAATGATTAATAAATGACAAAGAAGCGATTTACTAATCCATTATAAATGCTTTATTACGTGGAATTATTATGAAGCGCTACCATGATTTTTAAATCCTCTAATGTTTAGTGTGTGTATTTTGTTGTACTCACATGGCTGAGGTAACTCGATATGTATTTTACATTTTTCAAATAAATAAATGAATTCATACAATTACGTAGTATAATAATAGACTAAAAGTGATAGTAAATGAAGGATGTGAAGTACCTTCCTGATGGAGGCCAGTCTGTTCATGACCAGACAGTCCTCTCTATCCTCGTCCAGGTCGTCCAGGTCCAGCATAGGCGAGCTAAAGTCATCCAGGAAGAAGCACTTAGCCCCTGTGTTGCGCGGGTCAAAAGGGTCCACGATGATCGGCTCTGTGCCTTTGATCTCACACCGGCAGAAAGGGCACCCTTGTCCGTCCGACTCCTGTCGAGAAACACACATCAAGCTTCCGTGTATTTGCAGCTAAAAGATGCACTGTACTATATAGGCCAAAAAACATAAGTAATTAAATGAATCAAACATTCAAATAAATGCACTCCCACATGCACATGCCCAGAAACTATACACATTCAGGCATACAACACACACGCACGGACGCTGTGGGATCTAAAGCAAGAGAGGCAATTGCAGACAGCTGGGACACATGTTTTCATTCAAAAGAACCTGTAGGCCTTGGTAAGACATCTTTCCTTTTTCCCCCTTAAAAAGAGCACTGGCAGAGTAAAGTGAAGACATGTACACACATTAATAAGAAGGAAGTCATTTTGATAATCTACAAGCCTCAGTGCCCCGAATACAGATTAAACATGGCAGAGGAAAACAATCAGCACTATAAATAAATAAAAGGCTTCCATCTTTCATGATGAGGTTTCCCTCTGCTTCAACTTTAGTGAATCAAAGGGAGGCGATATTTACAAGAACAAAAGCCTGATTGTGGCAGCCATCTATCTGGTTGGGGACTTGCGAAAGGCATCAAAGCATTTTTGGAAACCAATCCTAATTAGAGTGGGAGGCTGCTCAGGCTCACTGACACTGCAGAAAAATCCCCTGTCCTCAAAAACTGGCCTCCCGTGGGCCGGTCCACCCACGGCCATATTTCACGCAGGCAGCCTTGCAGACACGTTCAGCATCGGCTGACAATGCAACGCATTGTTTCTGGTAATATAAATTCCCTGGTTTTCCCAAAATTATGGTTGGAGGATTCCAGTGGTGTAAAATACTTAAGTAAAAATACTTTAAAGGACTACTTAAGTATTTTGGGGGGAAATCTGTACTTTACTATTGATATTTTTGACAACTTTTATTTCACTACATTCCTAAAGAAAATAGTGTACTTTTTACTCCATACATTTTCTCTGACACCCAAAAGTAATCCTTACATTTCAAATGCTTAGCAGGTACGGAAAATGGTCTAATTTACACACTTATCAACAGAACATCCCTGGTCATCTCTACTGCCTCTGATCTGGCGGACTCACTAAACACACATGCTTCGTTTGTAAATGATTGTCAAAGTGTTGAAGTGTGCCCCTGGCTATCCTTAAATTAAATGAAATTTAAAATCGTGCAGTCTGATTTGCTTAGCATAAGGAATGTGAAATTATTTATACTTTTACTTTGATAATTTTGTATATTTGAGCAATTACATTTACTTTTGATACTTAAGTATATTTAAAACCAAATACTTTTAGACTTTTACTCAAGTAGTATTTTACTGGGTGACTTTCACTTTTACTTGAGTCATTTTCTATTAAGGTATCTTTACTTTTACTCAAGTATAACAATTGGGTAATTTTTACACCACTGGAGGGTTCCGTAATCAGGCGGGAATAAGCAGGAAATCCGGAATCCTCCAATTATGATTTCTGGAAAACCAGGGAATTTATTGAAAGTTCGAGGAATTTTGCAACCCCAGGTATAGTAAATGCAGATGATCCCAGTCATATGACATGCAAGTTTTGGTCCTAGGTTAGATATGAATCTGATCAATCAAATCAAAAGATTCAGAGTTGAAGAGCCATGTATGTACATACTGTACATTACAGTAAATGTGTAAAAACATATGCATCACCGCTCTTGGCCAAAAACACCCACATCTGATCACAACAGAAGAGAAGCCCCGCAAACACGTCCTTTCCAAAAACAGAATGGCCATTCAAATCCTACAGGGCCCACCCCTTCTGCCTTAAGAAACTAACTTAAATAAAAACACCAGGATGTGATCAAGAATCTTTGAGTAATGGCAGATGTTTTAATTTAAAAAAAGAATAAGTAGAACCAGAAGTCCTTGTTGAGTAGGTTAATGTGACGAGGAACCCCCCACCCCCCCCATATTTGACTCAACTGGAACATATCTGGGGTTTTTAGTTAGTCATACAATAGAGAGAACTGAGGTTCCCTCTATGACTTACACGGCCCACACCTGACATCACTGCGCTGACAAAGACACACAGAGACACACACACATACGTGCCCTTGGGCCCACTTCAGATGGAGCCATGGGAATCACTGGTGGAGCCATAGACAGAGTAATAGAAAGGGACAGGCTAAGCCATTCTACCATTCTAAAACCATCACTAACTTGACATCAACCATACATAGGGCCCTATAAAATTGGGTGAATATTTTCTCTGTTTCTCTTCAGGAAGTTGAGGGAAAATATCAATCACTGATGTATTATGTTCCTATCTTATGATAATCTTGGGCAAATTAATGGATTTTCTAATAAGTCAATACATTTAGTTGATTTCCTACTAAAAGTTCAATACATTTTTCAATATTGTTGAATTCCGTTTTTAATGTCTGGATTCCGTGATTCTGTCCGCATTCTTTGTAAAGCGTATTTTTTATGGTCCTACAAACAGGGAGGAGATGGGTAAGGCTTGTGTACTGAAACCGAACAAAACTAACTGTGCCCAAGATCATGTCTTACGTATCTCTGTATGTCCTGCATTACCAAGTTCATATGTTTATATTACAGTATTTACACATGATATATAGCTGTGTTTGTGATGTGTACAGTATCTATAGATGTGTATCTGTAATTACTGTATATCAGGACCACCTCCAATATGAACAGGTTATTAACACACATCGCTGAAAGAAATAAACAAATGAATCGACCACGAATATATGCCACCCAACAGTGCAAAAAAGTGCCTCCTGTAAGCAAGTCTGTGTTTCTGCAGAAGATCAATAAGATGACACAATAGATAGATCTGTTTACTTGGGAAAAGTAGCACAGATGTCCCACTACGGGAGGAGGCCAATAGTGACTTATTAGGACAGTAATTACAAACATACAGACATTGCCGTCCGATCTGACACACACACACACACACACACACACACACACACACACACACACACACACACACACACACACACACACACACACACACACACACACACACACACACACACACACACACACACACACACACACACACAAATGTTCCATTCAAGCAGGGTTTTGCTTTCTCTGCAGATGTACCACCTACTGAGGATGAATATTTTCAATAAAATCTACCAAATTTTATTTTGTCACATACACATGGTTAGCAGATGTTAATGCGAGTGTAGCGAAATGCTTGTGCTTCTAGTTCCGACAATGCAGTAATAACCAACGAGTAATCTAACCTAACAATTCCACAACTACTACCTTATACACAAGTGTAAAGGGATAAAGAATATGTACATAAAGATATATGAATGAGTGATGGTACAGAACGGCATAGGCAAGATGCCGTAGATGGTATAGTGTACAGTCTATACATATGAGATGAGTAATGTAGGGTATATAAACATAAAGTGGCATAGCTTAAAGTGGCTAGTGATACATGTATTACATAAAGATGGCAAGATGCAGTAGATGATATAGAGTACAGTATATACATATGAGATGAGTAATGTAGGGTATGTAAACATTATATTAAGTGGCATTGTTTAAAGTGGCTAGTGGTACATTTTTATGTACATTTCCATCAATTCCCATTATTAAAGTGGCTGGAGTTGAGTCAGTATGTTGGCAGCGGCCACTAAATGTTAGTGGTGGCTGTTTAACAGTCTGATGGCCTTGAGATAGAAGCTGTTTTTCAGTCTCTCGGTCCCTGCTTTGATGCACCTGTACTGACCTCGCCTTCTAGATGATAGCGGGGTGAACAGGCAGTGGCTCGGGTGGTTGTTGTCCTTGATGATCTTTATGGCCTTCCTGTGACATCGGGTGGTGTAGGTGTCCTGGAGGGCAGGTAGTTTGCCCCCGGTGATGCGTTGTGCAGACATCACTACCCTCTGGAGATCCTTACGGTTGTGGGCGGAGCAGTTGCCGTACCAGGCGGTGATACAGCCCGACAGGATGCTCTCGATTGTGCATCTGTAGAAGTTTGAGTGCTTTTGGTGACAAGCCTAATTTCTTCAGCCTCCTGAGGTTGAAGAGGCGCTGCTGCGCCTTCTTCACAACGCTGCCTGTGTGGGTGGACCAATTCAGTTTGTCCGTGATGTGTACACCGAGGAACATAAAACTTACTACCCTCTCCACTACTGTCCCGTCGATGTGGATAGGGGGGTGCTCCCTCTGCTGTTTCCTGAAGTCCACAATCATCTCCTTTGTTTTGTTGACGTTGAGTGTGAGGTTATTTTCCTTACACCACACTCCGAGGGCCCTCACCTCCTCCCTGTAGGCCGTCTCGTCGTTGTTGGTAATCAAGCCTACCACTGTAGTGTCGTTCGCAAACTTGATGATTGAGTTGGAGGCGTGCATGGCCACGCAGTCGTGGGTGAACAGGGAGTACAGGAGAGGGCTCAGAACGCACCCTTGTGGGGGCCCAGTGTTGAGGATCAGCGGGGTGGAGATGTTGTTACCTACCCTCACCACCTGGGGGCGGCCCGTCAGGAAGTCCAGTACTGGACATCCTGGTCCGCGACGGGGCTGGTTTTCCTTTTGTAATCCGTGATTGACTGTAGACCCTGCCACATACCTCTTGTGTCTGAGCTGTTGAATTGCGACTCTACTTTGTTTCTATACTGGCACTTAGCTTGTTTGATTGCCTTGCGGAGGGAATAGCTACACTGTTTGTATTCGGTCATGTTTCCGGTCACCTTGCCCTGGTTAAAAGCAGTGGTTCGCGCTTTCAGTTTCACGCGAATGCTGCCATCAATCCACGGTTTCTGGTTTGGGAATGTTTTAATCGATGCTGTGGGTATTACGTCGCCGATGCACTTTCTAATGAACTCGCTCACCGAATCAGCGTATTCGTCAATGTTGTTGTTGGACGCAATGCGGAACATATCCCAATCCACGTGATCGAAGCAGTCTTGAAGCGTGGAATCAGATTGGTCGGACCAGCGTTGAACAGACCTGAGCGCTGGAGCTTCTTGTTTTAGTTTCTGTTTGTAGGCTGGAAGCAACAAAATGGAGTCGTGGTCAGCTTTTCCGAAAGGAGGGCGGGGGAGGGCCTTATATGCGTCGCGGAAGTTAGAATAACAATGATCCAGGGTTTTACCAGCCCTGGTAGCACAATCGATATGCTGATAGAATTTAGGGAGTTTTGTTTTCAGATTAGCCTTGTTAAAATCCCCAGCTACGATGAATGCAGCCTCAGGGTGTGTGGTTTCCAGTTTACATAGAGTCAGATAAAGTTCGTTCAGGGCCATCGATGTGTCTGCTTGGGGGGGAATATATACGGCTGTGATTATAATCGAAGAGAATTCCCTTGGTAGATAATGCGGTCGACATTTGATTGTGAGGAATTCTAAGTCAGGTGAACAGAATGACTTGAGTTCCTGTATGTTGTTATGATCACACCACGTCTCGTTGATCATAAGGCATACCCCCCCGCCCTTCTTCTTACCAGAAAGATGTGTGTTTCTGTCGGCGCGATGCGTGAAGAAACCAGCTGGCTACACCGACTCCGTTAGCTTCTCTCGAGTGAGCCATGTTTCCGTGAAGCAAAGAACGTTACAGTCTCTGAAGTCTTTCTGGAATGCTACCCTTGCTCGGATTTCATCAACCTTGTTGTCAAGAGACTGGACATTGGCGAGTAGTATGCTAGGGAGTGGAGCGCGATGTGCCCGTCTCCGAAGCCTGACCAGAAGACCGCTTCGTTTGCCCCTTTTACGGCGTCGTTGTTTAGGGTCGCCGGCTGGGATCAGATCCATTGTACTGGGTGGAAGGCAAAACACAGGATCCGCTTCGGGAGAGTCATATTCCTGGTCGTAATGATAGTGAGTTGACGTTGCTCTTATGTTCAGTAGTTCCTCCCGACTGTATGTAATGAAACCTAAGATTACCTGGGGTACCAATGTAAGAAATAACACGTAAAAAAACAAAATACTGCATAGTTTCCTAGGAACGCGAAGCGAGGCGGCCATCTCTGTCGGCGCCGGAAGTAGTAGTCCCAAGTTTCAATACCGGTAATAATTCATATTTATCCTGGAAGTGCCCATTTAAAGCGTTTAAAATCAAGATATGGTCTCTATGCCAGGGTTCTCCCCAGATAAGAGGGGCGCTGTGCCACCCTGTCGGCTTGGCTGCACCAAGATTTCAGATCAAATTATACGGTATTTACTAATGATAGTTACTCTATCTTTGTTCGGCAGCGCTCAATGCACAAGAGCGCACTCCGAGTATAGCATTGTATAGTCATTCTTACTCAGTCAAACAAAAGTGAAAAGACCAAAGTTGCTAAACTTGCTAGATAAACTCCAACGAATTACAGAATATCTCCTATATTTGGCTAAATCGAGTTGACGATTATACAGATAGCAAATCAGCTCATGAATAACAGGGAGATGAAGAGTGGAAATAGTTATAGCGGTATTTTGACAGGCATACACGAGAGACGTGCTCTGATAATGCAACCTATGGATTACAGAATAAAGTTAAGAATTTTCATGCGAGACTTGAGTCAAGATTTTGGGACTGGATAGGAAAATAGCGTAGGCTCTAGGACAGGAGAAGATAGAATTTTCCCTCATGACTCACTGAATTGTTAACAGACTTCATGTGACAGTGAATTGTGCATAGGCCTATCAAATGTGTGACTGCCTGAAGATTCACAACGACAGCTCAAAGAGGCACATGTTCTTTTATAGGCTATAGGCCTACTGTAGGGGTTCCCTGTAGGATTTATTCATTGCATTTGGGTCGCGTGTGCAGTCCGGCATTGTCAACTATGCATGCGCTTTGAATTTATGGCGACTTTGTGTGATGTAAAAGGTTTCCATGCAAAAAGCTGTTTGGATAATGTGCTCTTTTATTTGTTGCTAATCTGATGTTGCGCATGTTGTGTTAGTGCAGACATTGGATAATTGTTTTTGTAATTTCTCGGATCTTGTCATTTTATTTTTTCGGGAAATGTAAAGAGTGTTACCGGGACAGTCCCGGCATTCTGGTTACCCATGTTAATCACTAGCATCTACTATTCAAAAGCATATAACACTATGTTGTGACGTTGCTACCATTAACGCGAAGACGGCTATTCATCCAATAATTACATACCACGTTCAATTGAATTAATCATATAACTATTAATTAAGTAGTAATCTAGGGCACCACGGGAAAAGTTTATTTAACGAGTTACCGTCTCACTCAAAAATATCAGAATATCTCGATATACTATCAGTCATCCATTAATCATTTGCTCCTATTTCAGTCTCATTCTGAACGTCGTAATATCCTATAAATCTGCACGAAGCCCAGTCTCCATGATGAATCACCTTACACAAATTGTCATAATTATTTATTTACTAACTAATGGAATAATCACAAAGAATTACATAAACACACACACAGGAGATTATACGTTGATTACTAACAATGTAATGAAAAGTCCCTAGTGGACAAACCCGATATGACGACTTGGTACGCAATGAAAAAGGGGTTGAGAAAGAAAGAGTGGGAGAATGAGAGACTAAGGAATTCAACTATCGTACAGACAGTTGAATAATACGCTCATCGTACATGTGGATATTTAGCACCCTAACAACCGCTCATTCGGATTTAGAAGTGCAAAGTACATATTTACGCTTGTATGTCTTCGTGTCTCGCTCTGTTGAAATCGCCCCATCAGTCTGTGACGAATAGTTTGACAGAAAGTCTCTAGTTGTGCAAGTCTCTGGATGTCCACCAGAGGTCACCATGTCTTTAGTAGTTGTAGTAGGATTTTTTTTGTTCTGGAAGTGTCTGTTAGAATGGATACATCAGACATACCGTGCTTCTACACCTGCATTGCTTGCTGTTTGTGGTTTTAAGCTGTGTTTCGGTACACTGTTGGAAAAGCATTAACAGTGGAAACACAGAAATACCTTGTTTGCACCACAGATGCTCAAATAAATTGTGGCTCAATCGAACAAATACGGGAAAGACTGTTTGGTTTTCTGTGCACTAGTAATTGGCACACATGCAATGCCAAGATAGATTGTGCTAGTGTAAAATGATCCATCCCTGTCATGCAAACCTGAGATTCAAACCCTACTCACAATGACAAAATACACTCTGCAATGCAATCCAATGCACCGTCAACATTTGATTTGATTACCTGCCAGGCAGTCAAGCAGGAGGTGCACATGAGGTGTCCGCAGGGCTCGATCTTTACATCCTTGTCGTTCTCGGCGCAGATCTTGCACAGCTGGAAGGTGGAGCCCATCTCGCAGTAGAGCTCGTACTGCTCCTTTAGGACCAAAGAGGGGTCAGTTATGAGGCAGCACACACAACTCATGAATTAAAATAAGAATTGGACACACTCCACATGAAGCACAATTTTAATTGAATTTGAATTAAAGGAAGTGAATTTAGACTTTTTCCACATTTTGTTACGTTACAGCCGTATACTAAAATGGATTCAATTGTTTTTTCCCCCTCATCAATCTACACACAACACCCCATAATGACAAAGCAAAAACATTTTTTTTTTTTTGCAAAATTATAATAAGAAAAACAACGGAAATATCACATTTACATACAGTACCAGTCAAAAGTTTGGACACACCGATTCAGGAAACTAGGCGTATGTCGCATGTCGCATGTCACGACTTAACAGGAGAGCCGTTTGAAAGTTAATTAATTTTTTTATCAAAATGAGAAGAAATGCCTTCTTGAACATGTGAACGTTCATGTGCCTTACTAACAAACTCGTATGCCATCTGTAAATACGAATAAAATTGTTAAATTACAAGCCTTGTTGGTTAAGCCACAGAAAACATTAGCAACCCTCCCACTATCCATGATTGGCTGAGATAATGAGTGGGCTGGACATGTCGAGAGAGGAGTTCGGATTGGTCTGTTGGTAATCCAGTCGAACGCCGGTGTCATAAAAGAAAAATGTATTGTGTAGTGGCTCTCCACTTTCTGGAGGATCAAGTTTGAAATCAGTGGAATAATAGTATGATGGCTAAAGAGATGGAGGAAACACCTGTCTCCAGATTTAATCTCAAACTAAGGGCAACCGTGATATGACATTCCTGACAGGGAGAAACATCCATGCACGATGATGTATACAGGTAAGAAAGTCTAGCGTTAGCTAGCTAACGTTAGATTTTCAGGTATTACACTTTTTCTAATTTTGACAGGAAGTGGTTTCATTTCAAGCTAACGTAAGCTGGCTGGCTCCCTAGCTGATGTTATTATTTGTTTCTCAGAGCCGTTTGCTGTTGTAGTTAGAGCCTAATGTTAGCTAGCTAACATTGAACATGGTTGGTTAGCACTGTTTATTGTTGTTTGACTAGCTAACGTTAGCTGTCTGGCTTGTTAGCTAACGCGTTATGTGACGTGTGTGAACTTACACATTGTTTTCTTAGCTAGGTACATTGTATACCTAGCTAGCAAGCTTTCTGAGTGCCAGAGCGCAGAATAACTGATGAATTTACAAACGCTCAACGCCCGTTGAATATGGCCGGTGTCAGTAAACATTGGCAAAAAAAGGTAACTAAATTGTTGCTAGCAGCACAGTTAACATGAAAACAGCCTAACCAGCTCTGCTAGGGCGAGTAAAATGGTCAGAGTGGGGTGTTCTCTCATTTGTGTCTGGAAGTAGCTAGCAAGCTAGCCAATGTTAGCCAGTTAGCTTGAGTGCTTGACTGCCGTTGTGAGGTCAGAACGTTCGGCCAGAGCGCCCAGTGTGTGCTCTGAACACTCGGAGAGCGAAACGCTCTGTATTTACAAACTGAAAATCTTACAGAACAGTTGCAGTCACCAACAGCCTAACCAGCTCTGCTAGGGAGAGTAATGTTCAGCGAGCTGTTCTCTCATTGGTGTCTGGAAGTAGCTAGCAAGTTAGCTTGAGTGCTTGACTGCTGTTGTTAGTGGGTGGGGCTAAAGCTTAAGAGGGTGTGAACGATGCTGAATAGGTGTAGACAAAGAAGGGCTCTCCAGTAGTGGTACCAAAACATTCAAAGGACATTTTCTCAAAAGTGAGTTTACAACTTTATCAACTTTCAAAGCAGAATTACTTTCCCATTGTTCCCCAACTGTAGTCTATGATATACCATGTTGTAGCTCTAAGTCTCTACTTTTATCCAATGTAAAAAAAACGCAATTTAAAAATTTTCGGTCACATTTTACATGAGTTTTCTTTTGTTTGTTTTTAGTCCCATCCTTCAGCTCCATTCAACCCCTCCCATCTCTCTCTGAATACAATCCAGTTTTGAATTCTATTTTATATATATTTTTCAATTGTGCTGTGATGTTTCACAAACGTTCTGAGCCTTTCTATTCTCATAGTTTCTACAGATTGTAAATGAAAGGTAAACATTTTTGCTAAGAGTATTATTATACTGTATTATCGGTCGATTGACTATGACTTTTCAGATCACCCAGCAGTGCTATTTGTAGAGTTAACTCCAGGTAAATGTTGCAATTCTTCAGCCATTCCTGAACATGCGACCAAAAACAAGCTACATACATATACTACCTAGGATAGGATAAAGTAATCCTTCTAACCCCCCCCCCCTTAAAAGAGTTAGATGCACTATTGTAAAGTGGTTGTTCCACTGGATATCATAAGGTGAATGCACCAATTTGTAAGTCGCTCTGGATAAGAGCGTCTGCTAAATGACTTAAATGTAATGTAAATGTAAATGTACATATAGACATTATCAACAAAAATTATCTAATGATTCTTTCTGTCTCCTCGCAGCAAAATCTGCAGAGCTGAGACGGTTGTATCCTCGATATACAGTGGGGCAAAAAAGTATTTAGTCAGCCACCAATTGTGCAAGTTCTCCCACTTAAAAAGATGAGAGAGGCCTGTAATTTTCATCATAGGTACACTTCAACTATGACAGACAAAATGAGAGAAAGAAATCCAGAAAATCACATTGTAGGATTTTTTATGAATTTATTTGCAAATTATGGTGGAAAATAAGTATTTGGTCACCTACAAACAAGCAAGATTTCTGGCTCTCACAGACTTTCTTTAAGAGGCTCCTCTGTCCTCCACTCGTTACCTGTATTAATGGCACCTGTTTGAACTTGTTATCAGTATAAAAGACACCTGTCCACAACCTCAAACAGTCACACTCCAAACTCCACTATGGCCAAGACCAAAGAGCTGTCAAAGGACACCAGAAACAAAATTGTAGACCTGCACCAGGCTGGGAAGACTGAATCTGCAATAGGTAAGCAGCTTGGTTTGAAGAAATCAACTGTGGGAGCAATTATTAGGAAATAGAAGACATACAAGACCACTGATAATCTCCCTCGATCTGGGGCTCCACGCAAGATCTCACCCCGTGGGGTCAAAATGATCACAAGAACGGTGAGCAAAAATCCCAGAACCACACGGGGGGGCCTAGTGAATGACCTGCAGAGAGCTGGGACCAAAGTAACAAATCCTACCATCAGTAACACACTACACCGCCAGGGACTCAAATCCTGCAGTGCCAGACGTGTCCCCCTGCTTAAGCCAGTACATGTCCAGGCCCGTCTGAAGTTTGCTAGAGAGCATTTGGATGATCCAGAAGAAGATTGGGAGAATGTCATATGAAACCAAAATATAACTTTTTGGTAAAAACTCAACTCGTCGTGTTTGGAGGACAAAGAATGCTGAGTTGCATCCAAAGAACACCATACCTACTGTGAAGCATGGGGGTGGAAACATCATGCTTTGGGGCTGTTTTTCTGCAAAGGGACCAGGACGACTGATCCGTGTAAAGGAAAGAATGAATGGGGCCATGTATCGTGAGATTTTGAGTGAAAACCTCCTTCCATCAGCAAGGGCATTGAAGATGAAACGTGGCTGGGTCTTTCAGCATGACAATGATCCCAAACACACCGCCCGGGCAACGAAGGAGTGGCTTCGTAAGAAGCATTTCAAGGTCCTGGAGTGGCCTAGCCAGTCTCCAGATCTCAACCCCATAGAAAATCTTTGGAGGGAGTTGAAAGTCCGTGTTGCCCAGCAACAGCCCCAAAACATCACTGCTCTAGAGGAGATCTGCATGGAGGAATGGGCCAAAATACCAGCAACAGTGTGTGAAAACCTTGTGAAGACTTACAGAAAACGTTTAACCTCTGTCATTGCCAACAAAGGGTATATAACAAAGTATTGAGATAAACTTTTGTTATTGACCAAATACTTATTTTCCACCATAATTTGCTCATCTTTTTAAGTGGGAGAACTTGCACAATTGGTGGCTGACTAAATACTTTTTTACCTCACTGTATATAACATCCTATTTGGTTGCAAGAATTTTATATAATAATTTAAATTGAAAAACTAAGTTTTGAATCCGGCAGATTCGTTTTGTGTATTAGTTCATAAACCATGTGCCATGGAAACGGTACATCAAAAATCTCTTCCCAACTATTTTTCAATCCGTATGGCACAGCTGTCAATTTTTGGTGCTTAAATGAAACTGGTTTACTTTATCAAAAAAAATAATAATAATAATTTTGGTCTGTAATGCAGGACCGACAGACAAATTCCTTACTTTCTTCCCCTGTTTTGTCATTTACCCAGAAAGTAATCTATGGGGCCAGGAGATCTATGGGGCCAGTCATCCATTGTTCAGATTTGTTTCAAAAGCTACTGCCAACTTGAGTGAATTGTAGACAAAATAACCAAAAAACTAAGGGTGATGGGTACAAGCTCACCATGTTCAAAAGTTGTGGCCTAATCACCTCTAAGTAACTTCAGACCAAGTCGTTGAGTTGATTTGGTCATGTAATTTTGAACATGGTGAGTTTGCCCCTATCCATAGTTTTTGGTTAAATTAGCTCAACTTGAACAAGATATCGTTTCATTACCTCAGCATATGATCGACGGACTTATTGGCCGATTCATGTGATTTAGGCTGCATTTTGTGATGACGTTGGCCTATCAGGTTTGACGAGCTCTGATTGATAACCACTTTTTAGGGATGATGAGAGACAGAAACAGATGTGGCAGACCTTTACAATGTTGAAGTACAGTGAATTCCTCGGAATACTAAGTGTTTTCTTTATTATATTACTTCCCTATTAACACGTTTTTTTTTTTAAAGTTGGTGATAACATGGACCATCAGACTATTTTATTCTCTACTTTAGAACTCTTGGGGGTATCCGAAACAAATGTGTAAAAAGTACTTTATGAAAATGTTGAATCTGGCCTTATAAATAACACAAAGGCATGTCAAATCAGGTAATGCCAAAATTAGTCTAATTGAAGTACGCTTTGAAGTGATTAAAATGCATCAGACAATTATTGGAAAGTCCCAGAAACCCACAAATGTTGCTGAGTTAAAGCAGTTCTACATGGACGAGTGGGCCAACATTCCTCCACAGCGATGTGAGAGACTGATCAACAACTACAAGAAGCATTTGGTTGCAGTCATTGCAGTTAAAGGTGACACAACCAGTTATTGAGTATAAGGGGGCAATTACTTTTTCACACAGGGGTATTGAGTGTTGCATACTTTAGTTAATTCAATAAATGAAATAAGTATCAACATTTTGTGTTATTTGTTCACTCAGTTTCCCTTGATCTAATATTAGGTTTGGGTTGAAGATCTGATAACATTCAGTGTCAAAAATATGCACAAATCTGAAAGGGAACAAATAATTTTTCCACGGCACTGTATGTTCCTGAGAGTCTTAGCTTTCTGCGATGCGGTCACAATTGCCATTATAAAACAGGTTGTTTGGATCCTAGATGCTGATTGGAGGAGCAGCGTTCCAAGCTGTGCTGTATTGGCCGTTACAGGCACACTATGCCTGCTAACAGTTCCATCTGAATTATCATTGCACTACCATAAGAATTTCACCATCATACGAATTTGCATCTATTCTATTTATCTCAACTCGCACATTATTTCCCCATGATTGTTGCCTAGCATTTAGTTTGGTACTGCTGGGGTAATATAAGCTGGCTGCCTGTCCGACCTCTGAAGATTTGTTTCACTTTTGAAATGGAAACTCCCCTGGACCCTACCACAAAGCGTGTGCCCTCAGGCCTGGAGGGAAGCTAAAGTCATTCCGCTACCCAAGAATAGTAAACCCCCCTTTACTGCCTCAAATAGCAGACCAATTAGTCTGTTACTAACCCTTAGTAAACTTTGTGTTTGTCCAGATACAATGCTATTTCACAGTAAACAAATTGACAACAGACTTTCAGCACTCATATAGGGAATGACACTCAACAAGCACGGCACTTACATTTACATTACATTTAAGTCATTTAGCAGACGCTCTTATCCAGAGCGACTTACACTTACCCAAATGACTGATGATTGGCTGAGAGAAATTGATCAAATGATTGTGGGGCTGTTTTGTTAGACTTCAGTGCAGCTTTTGACATTATCGATCATAGTCTGCTGCTGGAAGAATGTATGTGTAATGGCTTTACATCTCCTGCTATAATGTGGACAAAGAATTACCTGTCTAACAGAACACAGAGGGTGTTCTTTAATGGAAGCTTCTCCAACATAACCCAGGTAGAATCAGGAATTCCCCAGGGTAGCTGTTCAGGTCCCTTGCTTTTTTCAATCTTTACTAACGACATTCGACTGGCATTAAGTAAGGCCAGTGTGTCTATGTATGCGGATGACTCAACACTATACACGTCAGCTACTACAGCAACTGAAATTACTGAAACACTTAACAAAGATCTGCAGTTAGTTTCGGAATGGGTAGCAAGGAATAAGTTAGTCCCTAAATATTTCCAATACCTAAAAGCATTGTATTTGCGACAAATCATTCACAAAACCCTAAACCTCAACTACATCTCATAATTAAAATTGAGCAAGTTGAGGTGACTAAACTGCTTGGAGTAACCCTGGACTGTAAACTGTCATGGTCAAAACATATTGATACAACAGTAGCTAAGATGGGGAGTAGTCTGTCCATAATAAAGCACTGCTCTGCCTTCTTAACAACTCTATCAACAAGGCAGGTCCTACAGGCCCTAGTTTTGTCGCACCTGGACTCGTGTGGTCAGGTGCCACAATGAGGGACTTGGGAAAATGGCCCTTAAAAGTACACGGAGAGCTAACATTAATGACATGCATGTCAATCTCTCATGGCTCAAAGTGGAAGAGAGATTGACTTCCTCATTACTTGTTTTTGTAAGAGGTGTTGAGAAGCAGAAGGTACCGAGCTGTCTGTTTAAAATACTAGCACACAGCTCGGACACCAATGCATACCCCACAATCCATGCCACCAGAGGTCTCTTCACAGTCCCCAAGTCCAGAACAGACTATGGGAGGCGCACAGTACTACATGGAACTCTATTCCACATCAGGTAACTGATGCAAGCAGTAGAATCTAATTTAAAAAGCAGGTAAAAATACACCATATGGAACAGCAGGGACTGTGAAGTAACACAAACATAGGCACAGACACATACAAACGCATGATAACATACGCACTATACACACACATACACATGGATTTTGTGTTGTAGATATGTGGTAGTAGAGTACGGGCTTGAGGGCTCACACTTAAGTGTGTTGGGAATTCTGTAATTAATGTATTGTAATGTTTTTAAAATTGTATAACTGCCTTAATTTTGCCGGAACCCCAGGAAGAGTCTTGGCAGGAGCTAATGGGTATCCATAATAAATACAAATACAATAGAGAGCGAACGGGTGTCCAGACAAGACTAAACTTTTTCTGAGCCAGGCCGAAATCACCCATCATCATCATTATTATGGATATATCCAAGTAAATGACAATAGAAAATAAGCTCAAACAGGCGAAAATGCAGCTAGTGGGCTGTCATTCCAGGTGCAATGTTTGACGTGACGGAGTTAGCTGAAGTTGGCTAGCTAGCTAGGATGTGACAAGAACATTTACATTTACATTTAAGTCATTTAGCAGACGCTCTTATCCAGAGCGACTTACAAATTGGTGCATTCACCTTATGATATCCAGTGGAACAACCACTTTACAATAGTGCATCTAACTCTTTTAAGGGGGGGGGGGGGTTAGAAGGATTACTTAATCCTATCCTAGGTATTCCTTAAAGAGGTGGGGTTTCAGGTGTCTCCGGAAGGTGGTGATTGACTCCGCTGACCTGGCGTCGTGAGGGAGTTTGTTCCACCATTGGGGTGCCAGAGCAGCGAACAGTTTTGACTGGGCTGAGCGGGAACTGTACTTCCTCAGAGGTAGGGAGGCGAGCAGGCCAGAGGTGGATGAACGCAGTGCCCTTGTTTGGGTGTAGGGCCTGATCAGAGCCTGAAGGTACGGAGGTGCCGTTCCCCTCACAGCTCCGTAGGCAAGCACCATGGTCTTGTAGCGGATGCGAGCTTCAACTGGAAGCCAGTGGAGAGAGCGGAGGAGCGGGGTGACGTGAGAGAACTTGGGAAAGTTGAACACCAGACGGGCTGCGGCGTTCTGGATGAGTTGTAGGGGTTTAATGGCACAGGCAGGGAGCCCAGCCAACAGCGAGTTGCAGTAATCCAGACGGGAGATGACAAGTGCCTGGATTAGGACCTGCGCCGCTTCCTGCGTGAGGCAGGGTCGTACTCTGCGAATGTTGTAGAGCATGAAATAAGAACGTTAGTCAGCCTGCAAAGCAACCACTTTTGTTAGAACGGAAGACCATCCCTCTACAGGATGAGTGTTCCTATTCCGGGACGGTTGAGCTAACGTGCGCTAATGTGATTAGCATGACAGTTGTAAGTAACAGCAACCTTTCCAAGACATAGACATGTCTTATATGGGCAGAACGCTTACATTCTTGTTAATCTAACTGCACTGTCCAATTTACAGTAGCTATTACAGTGAAAAAAATGCCATGCTATTGTTTGAGGAGAGTGCACAACAACAGAACTTTTATCACGGCAACTGGTTTAATACATTCACCTCTGAAGGTAAATAATGTACTCACATTCAGTAATCTTGCTCTGATTTGTCATCACATTGATTGTCCCAGAAATAAAATGTAGCATAGTTTAAGTATAAGCTAATGATCCATCATGTATGACATTCCTGGGAGTGTGTAAACTTAAATGTTGTATTACCATATAATTTTGTATGTTCTTTGTAGTCACGCACTTGAAAATGTATCAATTGACCAATTCGGCATATTTGGGCAGACTTGATACAAAATATTGTCTAGTATTGCCATGCTTCACTGGCTTATTCTGAAACTTTGCACACCCACTGCTGCCATCTAGTGGCCAAAATCTAAATTGTGCCTAAACTGCAATAACACATGATTGCCTTTCACTTGTATTTCAAAGATGATTTTTTTTTAATTATAAACGCATGTTTTTTTTGTTTGTATTATCTTTTACCAGATCTAATGTTTTATGTTCTCCTACATTAATTTCACATTTCCACGAACTTCAAAGTGCTTCCTTTCAAATGGCATCAAGAATAGGCATATCCTTGCTTCAGGTCCTGAGCTACAGGCAGTTCGATTTGGTTGTCATTTTGGGGAAAAAAGGTACACTCCTTAAGAGGTTTTAACAAAAATAATTAATGACTGGAGCGTGTCTGTAGCAACATGACCAAACAAACTAAGGACCTGTCCGGATTATTTCCTCTGATGGAAGATTGAAATTGTATGAATTTACTTATCAAAATAACGTTTTTAATGAAAATGTGTTTTTCATTGTTGTTTTAATATGTTGGTAAATGTTTTATAAAAGCAATAAGGCACTTGAGTCAGTGCTGCATCATGAATACAGTCACAGGAAAATACAGTCACAACGCCATTTACCTGTGACTGTATTCCTGATACATCACTCCATCTTGTGCCTTATTGCTTAAATAGCCCGTTCCAATGCTAGAACCAAATTCATAGGAAGAAGATCACAATTGCATTCAATTTATGTCCCCCCCACAGTCATTTTGTGCGATTTTCCCTTCTAACGAGTCCTGTGCGACCTGTGAGCGTTTTAGAGGAAAACAGAACACACACACATGTCCCTGAGAGTGTTAGCTTTCAGTGATGGGTTCATAATAGCTAATAGCCCAAACCAACGCTAGAGCCAAATTCATAGGAAGAAAACTAATTCAACATACCACACTGGCTTTAGAAAAGATTTGT